>NC_056743.1:282239708-282539708 GCF_019279795.1 Protopterus annectens
AGAGCTGTGAAGCCTGCTCTGTTATGCACATATTTACCTGCAAATTATTTCTCTCATTCTTTTTCACTCTTAGACAGCTTTGTCATCACTGGACCAGCTGACCCTGTTCTTGGTGTAATAGGGACCAATACTACGTTTGAGTGTCTGCTCTCTCCAAGAACCATCTCTGATATTATTCAAGTAGTCTGGACCAAATCAAATGTCCCAGTACATCTCTATATCGAAGGTAGTGAGGATGAAGTCATACAAGACAGCTTCTATGAGGGACGGACTGTGCTCTCCAGACAAGATCTACACCATGGAAATGTGTCTCTTACATTGACAGGAGTGAGGATAGCTGATGCAGGAACCTACAAATGCATTGTGAAGTCCAAGGACTGGATTGACGAGTTGTTGGTAGAGCTACAGGTGGTGGGTAAGTGAGTCAGATTTTGGAAACCATAGAACTAATACTGTTTAACAAGTGCTAGCCCATGTGGTATGCTTGCAGACTGTTGAAGCCATAATGAATGACACAGGATTGTAGCTTTTTAGTATGCCGTCAGAAACTTCATAGGGTAGGGATTATGTTTTGCTTTATCTATGAATCTCAGCCACAATATCATGCTAAGGTGCAAGTATCTGTAACACCTAGCTGTAGCACAATCTCTGCAGCTAATTGTTTTAATATCCTGTTTCAGTGAATTGATAAGCTGTTAAAAGTGGAAATGGCAGTAATTTATATTATTAGTCTAACAACATATTTTTTTATCTACTTTGTTATATTGGTCAGTTCATCTGTATGTAGGTCATTTACCCCCTCATGAATCCGAACACTATTACACAATCACTTGTCAGTGAACAGCACTATTTATGATAATTTCATATCACTCAGGCTACAGGCAGTGACCTTCTGTCTATCTAATCCTGTTAGAAGGTTAAAAGATATATTTGAAGCACTGAGTCACTAAGTGCTAGAATTCCCATAGTTTTGTGATTAGGTATCACAGTTTTCTATCAAATTAATTTATAGTTTCACAGTTTTTATATCAGGTTACTATACATCAAGGGGATCAGTTGGCAGGAAATTCCCCTTAAGAGTTATTTTGTATTAATTTAACACATTTTATTTCATCAGGAGAACTAATATGTTCTGTTTTTTAGTTAAGCAAAGCTTCTGGCAAACTACTTTTAATTTATCTCAGTGATATTATATTTTACATTGTGGAATTATACTGTCGAAGGACTTGAGCATTTATGTTTGTTTGTTTGCCCGACATATTTACTTACACGTACCTCTTTGATGCTTTATTAAAAAAGTATAGTTTCACGAATGGCACCATACTGATGTAATTTCTTCCATTCATTAATCTATAAGTTTATATTGAAGTATCTTTCAGTAGGGTAGCAACAAAGATATCTCTTCTGTTCTTCAACTCAGTTTTCAACTTCTTAGCCTCTCTCCAAAGAGTATGCAATGAAACATTTACAAATAATACTGAACCAGAGACTGTAACGCAACATATTTCTCTTTTCCTAGTAACGTGAGCCTCAAGATCTTCCAACTATGCATGTATTTGAAAAACAAAGTAAAAGTCAATATTAAGTTTCCATTATATTACAGAAATTTTTGCATACATTTATTGCTGTATCGTAAAAATGCTATGAGTCAAACCTGGTTCATTTAATCCCTTGTCTTAAACCAAAGCTTAGTAACCCACATAAAAACAGCACACAGGCCACGATTGAGATGCAGTAATTATTTAAAGATGAAATGACTGCTAAATTGGAATATATGCCAGCATAGCCAGCTGGAGTTTTGTAAAGAATGATATCTCATTTGTATATCAAACTGATTTGTACAGGTTCTTATGTTGAAAATGTACTTGTAAAGCTGTTTTGTTGAAAACATACCAACAGTGGGTCCTGCTGGACAGAAAATAAATACACCTGTTTGTCAAACTGTATTGTAACTGTTGAAATGAACATATTTTATTAGAGGATACTAGAAGAGAAGAGGTTAATCTCAGTTCAGCTAACTTTGAAATATAGCCTGAAATTAAATTACCTAGTTTAGGCCATAAAGATTGTATCATACAGTTGCAGCCAGAGACAAAATGTCTGTAAAAACCAGGTCTAGGAATGTGAAATAGTTGCTACCCTTGAAGGGTGGAAGTTTTTGAAATGATTTTATAGCTTCCGGATGCTATAGCACATCTTAGTAAAACTCTATGTGTATGAATTATGACACATATCTGCTAGATTCTGGTTCAGTTTCTAGTAAAATGGGTAGTGTGGGAACCAGAAGTCAGATGGCCAGACGTGTGTGATGTCATTCTGTAAGCCAGCACTGGAATGATGCTTTAATACTAGATGAGACATACGTCTCAGGTCGGTCTGTTTTTGAAACCTGACAAAGAAGGATCACTCACCCACTTCATCTTGCCTTGCTTTAGTAAGCAAACAGGGAAATAGTTTTTTTTTTAGATCAGTCAGGAAAATATAGTGAGATTAGTTAAGTACTGTTTTTCTATATCTGTGTGAATCTATCCATCTGTGCTATTTTTAATATTCCCTGTGATTGAAGCTCTGCTGTTTATTGTAAATAGATATTTAGTATTTTCATGTTTTTATTAAATATTGTTAAATATATTTACATTTGTCATTACAGCTGGTGTTTTAGAGAATATTTTAACCTTTGAGAGTACTTATATTTATTTGGTAACACTGTGGTTGCATCTGAAAGCCTTGCTGCATTGGTCAAACACTACAATTTGTACTAGTATTAATTTTAATAACTATAATTGGATACCCTGGCAAGAGCCTTGGAGTAACTAGCTTTGGAGGGTTCTGGTGGCATTATCTGGATAAAGGGAGCATAGTTGGTAAATTTGTGTTAGATTTTCCCAGGTGTGTGTGTGTGTGTGTGTGTGTGTGTGTGTGTGTGTGTGTGAAAATCAAACCTCAAAATGTATGTGTGTCAGCTACTTGGAGCAGGGACACTTAGCACTGGTTTCACAGAGATAGTGGTGGAAGACTTGGCTTGCAGCACTCAGCTGAGGACTCGGTTCTACAGCTGTGGTCAGTGGAAAGTCTTATTTGAGGCCTGGTGAGAGAGAGGGAAACCTAGCCCCAGGAAGGAGTGTGGTCCCTGTGTGTTCGTAAGAGAAATTCTGCTTGGTGCAGAGACCTTCAACTGGAAATACTGTGTGTGTGTGTGTGTGTGTGTGTGTGTGTGTGTGTGTGTGTGTGTGTGTGTGTGTATGTGTGTGTGTGTGTGTGTGTGTGTGTATTTTTGTTCCAAGTGACTGCCCCTTACCTGTGTCGCTGGTGAGGATTCAGGCTTCTTGATTACTGGCCCAGAGCAGGTGGGAGTGGTGGGATATTAATTGAACTTCTGTAGCCTGTAGGCAGTCATCACTGAAGGTGGGTATACACTCAACAATCACAAGGAAAACATACAGAGTTTCATTTTCCCAAGAGTTTTACTTTTTTTTGTTAGTTTAGTTTAGTCAGGGAAAGCAGGCAAAGATGTCAGCAGAGGATTATGGCAACCTGACAAAGAACCATTTGACCAAAGTATGCAAAGCCAAAGAACTACTGCATGCCAACTGGACTAACGAGGGAATGATTTCAGCCTTAATTGCAACTGTAACCCAGACCAGCAACTAGGAGGATATCCAATCTGGTGATGAGGATTTATAGCCCGCAAAAACAGGACAGTCTGCCTTTTCATCAGAGGACTTAAAACCCATCTGGAGTTAAAGACACCTGAACTGGAGGCCAAACATTTGGAATTAGAATCAGCAGAGAGATTACAGCAGGCAAAACAAATGGAATTAGAATCAGTAGAGAGACTGCGCCATTTGGAAGCCAAAGAAAATGAGAAACAGTGCCCAAATGAGAGGGTTATGGAGGTAATGGGGATGGAAATAACTGAACCCCAGAAGCAATAAATGTCAGTAGGTTTCTTCCACAGTTTACACATGGTAACAATTTGGATAGTTTTATTCATATATTTGAAAGAATGTATAAACAGTATAATGTTGACCAAGGGTTCTGGTTATGGTTCCTGACCCCCTGACTCTATGGTAAAGCTGTAAGTGCTGTCTCTAAATTATATGATACTGATTGTTTAAACTATGATAAAGTTAAACAATGTTTATTGGACTGTTTAAACTATGATAACTTAAAATATTCCAATAAACATCATTTAACTTTAACACCTGAAGCTTAAAGAAAAAGGTTTCATGAGCACAGACACAAGGCAAATGAAAGTGTATGCGACTTTACTGCTGAGTTAATCACTTATTTTCATAGGTGGATGACTGGGTGTGAGGTCACCACTTTTAAAAGTCTAGTAGACCTTTTGGTGAGGGAAGAAGCCCTTAGCACTTTGACTGAGGAAATGAGAATCTGGTTGGTAGACCGGGAGTGTAACTCTGCAGATGAGTTGGGGGGAAAAAGGGGATCTATACTTAGCAAGCAGGGCATCACTGCACAAGAAGGTGTACCCAGTGCTGCACATATATATATGGGAACCCATGGTGGGCAGCCTAAACCACCCCAACAGAGTCCACCAGTAACAGTGGAAGCCACTAGTTCAGGTACACAGCCAGGATGGTTTAAATGTAACCAGTGTGGTCATGTATATACAGATGTCCACGAAAGCAAGGTGGGGAACAAAAGGTGGGAGAGCCTGCAAGTGGGAATAACAGTATGCCAGTGGTTTGTTGTCCGGAGACAACAGGGGTACCAACTTATCACCAGTTTATATTCCATCTTAAAGGATGGAAAACAGGCCACTGCTAAGACAGACACAGCCTCTGACATAACCATTTTGAAGCCTACAGTGGATAAAGAGGAGCAGTACTTGCTTGGGCAGTTCACTCCAGTCAGAGCTTTAGGAGAGACTCCATTACAAATGCCTTTAGCCAGGGTTTACCTTGACTGGGAGGGTGGAAAAGGAAGCAAGCAGATAGGTGTGTTTGAGGATATTCCTGCAGATGTCTTGATAGGGAATGATTTTGATAATGCAGTACCTTGTGTTCATGCAGTTACTCACAGTTAGGCCTGGATTCAGGCATGTAGGGTGGTAGCCTGGGGGAGACCCAGACCCCACACCTCTAGTCGGGGCTGTCAAGGTGGCAATTTCAGGGAAGGAGCTAACCTGTAGTAGTGAACCTGAGGGTGAGCCACAGTTACTGCTAAGCACTGATGTTTCCTTGGTCAGAGTGACTGTAAGGGCAGAGTTGAGTGGTAATACCTAGGCTGACAGTAAGGCACTGCTGTTACAGGATACCAGACTTCCTGTGGAAGGGGAGCTGGGAAGGTTCACAAAGGTAGAGTTAAGACAGGCTCAGCTGTCAGATGCTATATTATGAGGCTTGAGGGAGGTAGCTAAGAAGGCACCTGATTCTCATGGAAAAGGGGAGTCTGTATACTGAAACAAAGGATTATTGTATAAAGAGTGGATCCCTGAGGGGAGGGCTAGAGGGCAAGGTAATACAGCAGTTGGTAGTGCCCAGAGGCTACTGTCTAGTATTTCTAGCCATAGCCCATGGCACTCCTTTTGCAAGTCATATGGACATAAAACATACCAAGAGACGTATTATGTACGACTTTTATTGGCCTGGGATTGCAAGGGATGTAACAGGCTACTGCAGGGCCTGTGAGCAATGTCAAAAACAAGTAGACAAAGCAGGTGACAAAGTCAAAGCTCCTTTGATGCTTTTACCTGCAATTGAGGAGCCATTTTAGGGGGTAGCTATGGATTTTGTGGGTCCCCTGAATACCCCAAGTTCCACAGGGAAGAAGTATACCTTGGTGGTGGTGAATTATGCTAATAGATAACCTGAGGCATTGGCTCTGTCTTCCATCAATGCAGAGAAGGTAACAAATTCAGCAGGGTAGTTTTCCAGAGAGAAATACTGACTGACAAAGATGTCAATTTCATGTCAGACCTGCTGGCTTGTCTGTGGGAGCCCTGAGGGGTGAAGTACATAAAGACCACCACCTACCACATCCAGACTACTATTCTTGTGGAGAGGTTAAACTCTACACTAAAGACCACTCTACGGGAATTTGAGGACCAGTTCAAGACAGAGTAGGGCAAATATTTGCCCCATCTGCTGTTTGCATACAGAGAGGTACCCTAGGAATCCACAGTTTTTTAACCCTTTGAGTTTTCATACAGGCATAAGGTGAGGGGGCCTTTAGATCTGATTTGTGATGAGTGGGAAGGTGAGTGTCAATCCCACAAGGAGTTTGTTGTGGCATATGTCCTAAAGCTCAGGACAAGGCTTAGGAAGCTCATGGGCTTGGAACATGAGAACCTGGCAGGAGCCCAATAGCAGAAAATGGACAGGTATGACAGGAATGCGCGTGCCCAAGAGTAATCTGTGGAACAGCAAGTTATGGTACTCATTCCTTTCAGACACAATAAGCTGCAGGCAGCTTGGGAGGAACCCTATGAAGTGGTAAGGAAAGTCAGTGATGTTAACTACATGGTAAACCTGTTAAGACAAGAGGCAGGGGAGCAAATTGTACCATGTTAACGTGATGGAGCCTTACCATGATAGAGAGGCCCTGGTGATGAGTATTTGGAGTGGAGTCCGAGGGGGATCTGGTGACTAATCTCCTCAGTGAGGCTCAAACTGATACCTCAGTGGAAGGGGTAGCAATGTCCCAGCAGCTATCCCCTATCCAGGATCAAGAAATCTGAGCAGTTTTACAGGAGTTTGGGAGCATGTTCACAGGGAAACCTAGTACCAGGAGTGGGATCAGCAATGCCATTGCAGATGGGTTCTGAAGACAGGGCATGGGTTAATGTTTTCCCAGACAGGCTCATTTCTCTCAATCAATGTTTCTCCAGGGTCACTTGAAAAATTAGCTTGAGTCTTCAAAAGGGGGGGGGGATCTGATGATGTGAGGTATCACCAGCTATGCCAGGAGAAGTAGGGCATTGGGTGTGGAACATATGCCAGTTTAGCTAGCTGGAGTTTTATAAAGAATTATATGTCATTTGTATATCAAACTGATTTGTACAGGTGCTTCTGCTGAAAATTGTATTTGTAAAGCTGCTTGTGTTTAAAATGTACCAACAGTGGGTCATGCCGGACAGAAAAGAAATGCACCTGTATGTCAGACTGTTTTGTAAATGTTGAAATGGATATATTGCAACAGATGATATTGGGAGAGAAGAGGTTAATCTCAGTCCAGCTAACTTTGAAAAATAATCTGAAATTAAATCACCTGGTTTAGGCCATAAAGTTTGCATCTTACAGTTCTGATTGCAACCAGAGATAAATTGTCTGTGAAAACCTGGACTAGTAATCCTACTGTATTGTCCTTAGGGGTAAACTAATTGCTACCCTAGAAAGGAGAAGTTTTTGAAATGGTTTTACAGCTTCCAGATGCTATAACACATCTTAGCAAAGCTGTGTGTGTGTGAATTATGACACATATATGCATGACTCTACTTCATTTTCTAGTAAAGGGAGTAGTGTGGGAACTAGAAGTCAGATGACCAGATGTGTGTGATTCCATTCTGTAAGCCAGCACTGAAATTATGCTTTAATACTAGATGAGACAGAAGTCTCAGGGAGTCTGTTTTTGAAACCTGACAAAGAAGCATCATTCACCCACTTCATCTTGCCTTGCTTTAGTAAGTAACCAGGGAATAGTAATTCTTTAGATCAGTCAGGAAAATATAGTGAGATTAGTTAAGTACTGTTTTCTGTATCTGTGTGAATCTATTCACCTGTGTTATTTTTTAACATTTCCTGTGATTGAAATGCTAGTGTTCATTGTAAATAGATGTTTATATTTTTCATGTTCTTTTATTATTTATTATTACATATATTTAAACTTTTCATTGTAACTGGTCTTTTAGAGAATGTTTTAACCTTTGAGAGTACTTATATTTATTTGGTGACACTGAGGCTACTTCTGAAACACTACCATTTGCATTAGTAATAATTTACTAAGTATAATTGGATACCCTGGTAAAAGCCTTAGAGTATCTGGCTTTGGAGTGATTTTGTGGCAGTATCTACCCTATAGTCTGGGTAAAGGGAGTATAGCTATTAAATCTGTGCCAGCCTTTCCTGGGGGGGGGGGGGGTGAAGAACATCAAATCTCAAAGAGTATGTACATCAGCTACTTGTTAGCAGGGACATAGAGCAATGGTTTCACAGAGAGGGTGGTGGAGGACTTGGGTCAGAACATTCAGAAGAGGACTCAACTCTACAGTTGTGGTCAGTGGAGAGTCTTATTTGAAGCCTGGTGAGAGAGAGGGAAACCCAGCACCAGGATGAGAGTATGGTCCCCGTGTGCTCTTAAGGGAAATTGTGCTTGGTGCAGACAGCTGCTTCTGGAAATATCGTGTGCATCTATTTTTATTTCAAATGAATAGCCCTCATTATTGTCAGTGGTGAGGACTGAGGCTCCTTGATTACTTCCCAGAGCAGGGACATCACAATCTTTACCCTGGCTGAAGGTTTTTCTGTCCATACAACTGATCTCTTCCCATGACAGAGTCATACACAACCCTTGGGATCTAAAAGTAAAAAAAAACATTAATAACTTAGATCCACAATTGGCTAAATGATTGTACTCAACAGGCAGTGTCTTCTATCACCAATGGAGTTTCTCAGGGTTCTGCCCTGGGATCACTCCCTTTTAGCATCTATTTCTTAGATGTCAAAATTGACTCAGCTGTCTGGCTCACCAAATATGCAGATGACTACAAAGGTGGGAACATTGCTCTTAACCTCAAACTGACACGACCTCCATTCTACCTGCATTATTAAGTCGTCTGTTAAACTTACTAATCCTCTCCTTCTATATCTTACTTTTTTGTGGGAGCAGCAATTCCATTAAGCCTATTCTGTCTTTACCTCATGATCAATAAGTACTTCATCAGTCTGTTACCTTAACCATATTACTCAATAGTTTTGACAAATTATCAAAGCACTGATTTATAGATGGGGCTTTTATTTCCATATGTGCATAGATGAAAGGGATATAGACCTACAGCAACAAATTGGACCATTCTAATTAAAGCCAGGAACACCAGGTTAAGTGACGTTTGATATAATTACTTGATACTGAGTGTAACAATACTGCTTGCCCTCTTCAACTGCTAAATTGATGTGGTTTTGCTATAGTTTTTTGATCCCGTCTGATGGCAGAAATTATATGGGATAGTTGTGGACATTACTTGCTAACAAAGCTAAAGTCAGGTGTCTTGCTATTTGCTGATGTGCTCAATTTAGTTTTCTGTTGTCTATTTTCTAATTGTTGAATAAAACAATTTAGCTGTGTGTCTGACTGTAGTGTATAGACACAAGTATTTACAGCCTTATGTTTCTTTATACAACCTGCTTCCCCAGTTCTTATTGTACTTTAGTCAGTAGTTGTGCAACAATGTTATGGTTTGCACTAGGTTGTGTGTTAGTCTTTATGTGTAGGCTGAGATTGTTTGTTTTAGACAAGTAGCATCTCCAGTAATCAACTCTAAACCCATAGGTACAACACCATCTTCAACCCACATTAGTAAGCACCTGGAATGATGGGCTTGCACTCAGGGTCAGTGCTAGCATTTTGGGGGCCCTAACAAGTTTCAAGTTGGGGGCCCTACCCAGGAGAATACAAAAAGTGTGACCATATTGCCGTCATGCCCCCTTCCCTATAAAGCTCATGCAGCACCACTTAACAGTCATTGTGTAGTGTTACTACATTCAGACCATTAAAAAGACTGGAAATGCCAGGGTACATACTGACTGGTATTTAGTACCAATGATGTATTCTGGCAAGCCCCTGTACCACAGCAAGGTAGCCACTCATAATAGTACACACACACACACACACACACACACACACACACACACACACACTGACTGGGACTGCACAGTGGTGCAGCTGTTAACACTGTCGCCCCTTAGCAAGAGGTTATCCGGTTCGATTCTCAGCTGGGGTGCATTCTGTGTAGAGTTTGCATGTCCTCCCTGCATTCACATGGGTTTCCTCCCACATTCCAAAGACATGCTTCTGCAACATTTCTCCCTGGGCCTCAGCTGAAAATTGTCTCTGCCCTAGTCAGACTTTCCTAGAAAACAAATGTTAAATAAATAAAATTTAGTACCAATAAATTATGACAAGCCCCTGTACCACAGCAAGGTAGCTACACAAAGAAGTTCACACACTGACTGGCATTTAGTACCAGTGTTACAGTACAAGCCCTTGTACCACTGCAAGATAGCCACTCACAGATGTACACACACACACACACACACACACACACACACACACACACACACACACACACACACACACACACGCACACACTGACTGGCATTTAGTAGTAATGTTGTTACATTATGGCAAGCCTCTGTACTGCATCAAGGTAGCCAGTCCCTCATAGGTACACAAAAACACCCACACAGGCTCTCGAACACAGGAGAGAGACACAAGACACAGTGAATACAACAACGCACCACAAGCGTCCAACAAAGGACAAAAAAATAACATCGACACAACACTCCACAGCAGAGCTTCCAAAAATAACAGCAGGCAGGGTAAATTTTCCACCATTTATTCACCTCTGGTACCTCGGCTTTTCGCCTTCAAAGGAATAAATTAACTCCACGAAAATCCCACCTTATATACCATTCAAACACACTTAAACAATAAATTCATTATCCAATAAATTCATTCTCCAATAAATATTTTATCCATAAATTTTGCAGTACTGAGTACTCAAAAAGAATTATTTTGTTTAAAGCATCATTTTAAAACATTCAAATTTAGAGACCAGAAACATTATAAACAATTAATCAAATGTAAACAACATTTATCTTATTAAATGTTTTTAACATTTAAGCATTTAAATGATCTTATACTTTAAACAATTTTAACACTAAATGCATAATGCCTATCTAACCCAAGTGAGTTATTTTATAAGATTAAATTACTATCAATATTCATATCACATGGTTGAAGTGTTCTATAGTTAATAATGAATCTACATTCCAACTTATCCAACTAATTTTTAAAACTACCTCCATATTCCATAAATGGACATGCTAGAACACTAAAAAATAAACTCTTAGAACAACCCCCATGTGCAGATGCAAAATGATCACCTACTGGACAGACAGCTACACAGACTTGCACACAAGACATAGACACACACACATGACGAAGACAGCACCACAGTAAGACTGACCATTAAGAATTTAAAATACTGGGATTATGAACTAATGATGCTAGAATAAGCATGCACTGTGTGACCCCACATTTTTGATGAACAGACCAAAACTAACAAACATCTGGGTATTGTGTATCATTCTCACAGCCCCTACCAACCTACTAACCTCTCAGCATAATTCCAAAGCCGAAAATAACTGCAGAACAAAGGTGTACATCAAGGATAGTTGCAAACATTGCTATGATAAACTTAGAATGATTTTAGAATAACAGGGATTGTCTTCTTTTTTTTCTTTGGGCTGGTCCCATTAGGGGTCGTCACAGCTGATCATCTTTTTCCATTTCTTCCTGTCCTCTGCATCTTGCTCCGTCACAGCAACCACGTGCATGTCCTCTCCCACCACATCCATAAACCTCATCTTAGGCCTTCCTCTTTTTCTCTTACCTAGCAGTTCCATCCTTAGCATCCTTTTCCCAATATGCCCAGCATCCCTCCTCAGCACATGTCCAAACTAATGCAATCTCGCCTCCCTGGCTTTGTCTCCAAATCATCCAACCTGGGCTGACCCTCTAATATACTTATTCCTAATCCTGTCTACCCTCATCACACTCAGTGCAGATCTTAACATCTTTAACTCTGCCACGTCCAGCTCTGACTCCTGCCTTTTTGTCAATGCTACTATCTCCAACCCATAAAACATAGTTGGTCTCACTGCCTTCTTGTAGACCTTCCTTTTCACTCTGACTGGTACCAGTCTGTCACAAATCACTCCTGACACTCTTCTCCACCCACTCCACCCTGCCTGTACTCTGAACTGTTGATCCCAAGTATTTAAACTCATGCACCTTCACCACCTCTACTCCCTGCATCCTCACCATTCCTCTATCCTCCCTCTCATTCACACACATACATTCTGTCATAGTCCTGCTGACCTTCATTCCTCTACTCTCTAGAGAATATCTCCATCTCTCCAGGGTCTCCTCAACCTGGTTCCTACTCTCACTACAGATCAGAATATCATCTGCAAATATGTGGACAACAAGGGATTGTATTAGCATTCATTAAAATAATCAGTACATTCTGCAGAACTCTCATAGTCCCCCCCCCTCAAAAGTCTAAGCACAGTTCTAGAGCAGGTAAAAACAAAATAAAAACAATTTTAAAAAGACAAGGACGTAGCATTAGGGATTTAAACACTGGGCTTATGAACTAATAAAGAATAAGAGATTTTTCCAGTAACATGCATTGTGTGAATCCACATTTTTGATGAGTAAAAACACAGATCAAACATCTAAACATTGTGCAACATTCTCACAGCCCCTACCCCTCTCCTAACCTCTCAGTGTAACAATTGCAAAGCCTCCCCCCAAAAAATGGCAGAACAAAGGTGTAACATCAGGGATAGCCTGAAACTTTGCTATGATCAACTTCAATAGTAGAACAGGGTTTGCACTGACACACATTAAGACATCAGTACATTCTGCAGAATTCTCACAGCCCCTACCCCCCAGTGTCTCAGCACAATAAATCTGGATGAAGTGAAAGCAAAATAAAAACACAAAAGCATAACATTAAAAAACAATGTGTTTATGAGTAAACAAAGATGCTGGAATAACATATTTTGCAGTAAAATGTATTGCGTAACCCCACATGTTTTAATGAAAAGAGGCAAATACCAGGCAAACATCTGAATATTGCACAACATTCTCACAGCCTGTAAACCCCCCACCAACCTGTCAGCACAATAACTCTAGGCAAAGCAAAAAACGATCATAGATCAAAGGCGTACCATCAGGGATAGTTGTAAACACAATATTAGTATAACAGGGTTTGCATTAGTATATATTAAAACAACAGCTGTACATTCTGCAACATTTTCACAGCCGTTAACTCCCCTCCCAACCTCTCAGCACAATAATTGTGGACAGAGCAAAAAATTATCATAGAACAAAAGTGTAGCATCGGGCATAATTGTATACATTGCCGGTATGCATAAAACATACTAGTAGAACAGGGTCTGCATTGGTATACATTAAAACATCTGTACATTCTGCAGCATTCTCACAGCCACTACCCCCCCACTACCAATATTTCAGCACAATTGTACACAAAACAAAAATGCATTAATGAATATTCTTATGTAAGACTAGCTAAAAAACTAATTCAGATCTTAACATTAATTACAGACAAGCATTCCTTTCTCAATCTCTTAGCAGAAGAATTCTGGCCAAAATTAAAATAAAACTGTTACAACCACAAGTCTACCCCCCCCCCCCCCACAAAAAAAAAAAAAATCATCTTAGCATAAGAACTCCACAGAAAAAAATCTATACAATCCTCTCCATAGGTTTCCTTACCACCCCCAGCAAAAAATAAAGTTAAAAATAAACCCAGCAACTTACCTTTTCTGCAGTTGATACAAGGCTGGTATTAATCCTCTTCTTACTTCTACACACAGACCAGACCAGTTCAGCCCCTTTAAAATTTCCCTCAAAAGGACAGTTTCTCAGATCTTTTAGAAATTGCCCTTACAAGGGTAGTTAAAATACAGCTGTTTTGCTGGTCCCACAGTCTTTCCAGAAAAACTTGCATTCTCCATCCATCCTCACACCACACCTCTCAACCTCTTAGTGTGAAAAATCTGGAGAAAGCCAAAAATAAGTGGGGTACAAAGGCTTAAAAATAGGGACACTTTTTAAATATTGCTCATATAAAGTTACAAACTTGCTTTCAGGCTTTAATTTAGCCTGAATTTTCTGAAGGCTATAAAGTCTGAAACGTAAATGTCTGCCATTATTTAGTGAAGAAAATCACAAATTTTATGAAGAACAAACTAAAAATATGAAGCAAAAATGTGGACATTATTAAAAAAAACTGGGCAGTTCAGAGGTATGGTATGCCTAATGCCGATAATCCATAGAACTGACCCAACAGACCACAGATTACAGCAAAGCCAATCAGAAAACTGGAACTTGCGTCTTTGACTGCTGCAGCCAATCAGGTCCATAGCTTCACTGAAGAGGGGACCTGATTGAGTGCAGCTTTCAAGTGAAGCAAGGGACCTTATTGGCTGCAGCAGTCAAGGAAGCAAGTTCTTTAAAAAAAAAAAAAAAAACGGACTCGCGCGACAACACAATCAACGAGGCAAGGAGCAGAACAGATGGAGAAACCCGCGGCTGCTTAATGTGGGGGCCCTCATATGCGGGGAGATAATCGTGGGCTCCCTGCAATCACAGGCTTTGCGGGTGCCTAACGCTGGCTATGCTTGCACTTTCTAGCTGTCTCTTTAGCTGGCCCAGTTGAAATGGGCATCTTGATACACCTTAACAATTGTCTCATCATTACTGACAACCCCCTACTACTTATGCCAGAAGACACGGTGTGCGAGAGATACAATTATGCTATATTCTTGGAGACATAATGCCACAATAAATAGCAAATAGGTTTTCAGTACCTCACAATACAACACTAAAAAAAGCACACCCAACTCATACCAAACAGATAGCCCTACATATGCTGAGGGTATTAAAAATAACCTTCCTAAGCCACAAAGGCCTCCTAAAAGTAACATAAGAAAGAAGTACCCTCAGCATCCTCACAGGAATACATCACAGGCACCACCACCATGAAACATACAACTTAGAGTCACACTGCTTCAGGTAAAAAGCCCATAAGGCAGTGCAGTATCTGAGTCATAGGTGACTCCACAGTGAGATACTCCAAAGAAACCACTCAACAGCCTATTTAAAGACACAGTAGTCATAGTTAGTTGCTTATCAGATACCAAGATTCCCCACATCGCCAAAATTCTCAAGTCCCTGTACCACAAGGACACCTATAACCAGTCATAGTACTTGTAGGTAGAAATTATATAAGAGGTGATTTGAGAGGTACCCACCTGGACTATATGAAGAGAGACATGCTGGAGGTCACAAAATGTGTGTCTGAAGCTAATATGAACCTATACTTGAGCAGCATTTTACCATCGTCAAGAATGATGTTGCAATATGAACAAAAGATGGTAGACAGTCCCATCTGCTTTACCATGGATGGCCAACTCCTCTCCACGACTCTTGTATGTTGGCTAAATTCTTGTTCCCACCCCACCATAGTGTCCTTTTTAAGCAATATCAGTTTTCTAAAGCAACCTACATAATTGAACAGAATACAGTACACATTAGCTAAATTCATAAGTCCCTTTTATCTTGATGATGCCACTGCTTATGTACTCCATCACTGCAATTTCTATACACATAAAATAGCTGCAGACACATCTGCAGCTATTTTTATATCTGTCCTTGTCAGAAATAAATACAGCACAAACACTCAGGTCACTCCGCAACAAGTACAAGTATGACTCTGCCACTGTCCATGTGGGTGTGAATAACCTGAGACGCACCTCCCTGGACTACATGAAAAGAGACATGACAACCTCTCGGATTATGTGGCCCATATGACCCTAGCCCTGAGCAGCATGCTACCATCGCCCAGAATGATACAGCAATACAAGCAGAAAATGACTGACATCAACAATTGGCTAAGTTTCTGGTGTCATGCTAAGAGGATCCAGTATCTGTCTGCTTGGGATGACATGACTGACAGACTACGGATGCTTTGCCAGAGATGGCCTGCATCTATCACCCTGGGTTTCTGGATACTGGGTAAGGCTCTTGCTACTCCTATAGTGCCTTTTTAGGCGATATTCCAAAGACCAAATTACCACCATAACAACTATAAATAAATGCAATCCGAGGGTCATGCTGCTCACCGCTATAAGTATAAATCTCAAGATCCACTTGCTCGAAGCACTCCTCAAAATGGAGAACATTGACATTTGTGCTGTAACATAGGCCTCTCGGCCCCAGAACATGGACCAAAGCTCCAAAGGTGGTGGTGTCTCCATACTCATAAAGGATATGCACACCTCCTGATTAGTAGTCCAGCATAATGCATCTGAGATACTTCAGCTACAACTAACGCTGGGTAAGACAGCGATTCAGGTCATAGCCTGCTATAGGTCCCCAACCATGTCACAAGACTCTCACTCCACATTTCTAAGCACCCTGGAAACTATTAGGGTCCAGTCCAACACTCTCATACTAAGTGACTTCAACTACCCCTCCATCAACTGGGAAAACTACTCATGCACCAATACACTGGTCCAATGTTTCCTGGAATTCATCATTTCCAATGCCCTGGACCAGCTCATTCTTACCCCCACTAAAGGAAGCAACATCCTTGACCTGGTTTGTACTAACATGGGCAAATGTTGCTCTACACCAATAGCCAATTCCTCCCTGGTTAGATCCGACCACAAACTAATCACCATGGAAATCCACAACTCACCCACACCCCCAGCAAAGGTAACCACCATGAAAAACTTCTCCAAAGCTGACTTTGGGCTCCTAAAAACAGAGGTGGCTAACTTCATGGCACCTATGTCAATGGAAAATAGAGGCATGACTGCCAAATCATACACCAATGCACTGCACAAACACGTACATAAATGCATGGAACTAGCCGTACCCAACAGAACCAAGACACTCTCCTCCAAAAAAAGGATGCCAGTCTGGTGGTCTCTTGCCATTAATAAACTCTACAACAGAAGGAAGAAACTGTGGCAGAAAAAGGTGAAGTCCCAGGACTGGAAAAACCTCCCTTATTAGCCTCAACAAAAAGTTGAGATCCCTCATCAAAACCTCTAAAGCCAACTATGAAGGCAGAATTGTGGCAGTTACTAAAAACAACTGCAAAGCCTTCTATAGTTATATCAAAAATCTCCACGGCAATACCAGGTTTTCTCTGCATTACTGCACAATGGTACCTCCTATACTGAGCCAAAAGATATTGCCAACATACTGGCTGACAGATTCAGTACCAACTTTACCCCTGTCTCCCACCCAAAGGACCAATCACAATATTGGAGGAATGCCAGGAACCAGCATTACTGCAGCACAGGTTAAAGCTGCATTGTCCAAGACCAAGAATACAGCTTCCATGGGACCCGACAATATCCCTGGATGTGTTTTACATGAACTACAAAGTGAAATGGCACCACATCTGTGTGCCCTGTTCAGTCACAGCTTCACCTCAGGCTTTGTCCCTACCGAATGGTCCACTGCTGCAGTCATCCCTCTCCATAAAGGAGAAGCGACTACAGACCCTGGGAATTATCACCCCATTAGCCTGAGGAGTCTGATATGTAACTGTATGGAGCACATCATCATGGACCTAATTAACAAGTATATAGGGAATCTCCAAACTCTAGTTCCCACCCAATTTGATTTTGTGAAATATAGATCATGCCTGCTCAATCTGCTTGACTTCTTTGAGTCAGTCACCTTTGCTCTGGATGAGGACAAGGCAGTTCATACACCTACCTTGATCTGGCCAAAGCCTTTGATACCTTTCCACAGTTAGGAATTATTGATAAACTCACCAAACTAGTCATCAACCCCTATATCAATAAGTGGGTTGCAAATTGTCTCACATATAGAACCCACAGTGTGAAAGTAGCAAACACCAAGCCAAACTGCCAATCAGTCACAAGTGGTGTCCCATAGGGATCAGTCCTGGGTCCTCTCCTGTTTGGCATCTACTTCTCAGAAGTCCAGGCCAACACACATGGTCTTTGGCTGACCATGTTCACAGACAACTATAAGCTGGGAACCATTATTAACTCCCCAGGTGATGTAGACATCCTACAGAAAGGCCTCACTGAGACCAATGACTGGTGTCGAAACCATGACCTTAAGTTTAATGCCAAAAAATGCATCATCATTCCCTTAGGAAAAAACTCAGTTCCCACTAATTACCACATCGAAGGGAGCCCACTGAACACTGAAGGCGTTATAAGATATCTGGGGACACAGGTTGACAGCAACCTCTCCTTCAACCACCACATTGTCACTGTGGTCAGAAAGTCCTTCTATGTTGTACATCTTATTACCAAGGGTTTTGCATCCAGGAAGAAAGAGGTCATCATCTCTCTCTACTCTTCCCTCATTAGACCAGTCATTGAGTATAATGTCACATTTGGCATGTATCTCACTAGAATCATTCTACAGCTGGAAAGGCCACAAAAGTACCTCATGAAGAGGATCCTAGACCTTAAATACATGTCCTACATGGGCAGACTCAAAAAAATCCAGCTATTCTCTGTCTCATATCATCTACTAAGAGGAGATCTCTGTTTGACTTACAAAGCTATGTCTGACCCAGCTCCATTAGAAATGCTACATCTAAAGAAATTCCAATCCCTCCACACTACATGCTCCAGAGACCTCACCCTCGTTATCACAATCAACAGAATATGCTTCCCATACATGTCAAGCAGAGCACCTCACTGGCCCTCTTCAAGAGAAATTTTGATGAGTGGATAGGAAATAGAAAGTTCACGCCGGGGATCACTTCAGTGGCTCTACCTGATTGAGGCACTGGGAACTAATGTTGGGCAGCACAATACCAGGGCACTTCCATGGGCTAGGCTTGTAAAGGCTGCAGGGCCATTAACCTAGTACACACTTATGGACAGTGCTAAATTTGAAAATAAACACCTATGGTGGAGTCCAAATTTAAACAGGCTCTAGTGTAAAAGAAACAAAATGTTAGCATACAAAAACAAGTCTAACTCTCAAGATGCCAAAATGCTCTTGATAAATAAACAAAAAACTCTGAATCCTGATCAAATCAACCAAAACCTAACGTGATGTAAACATATCTTCCCAGGTGAAGTATAACCACAAAGCTTTCTTTAATTATGTTAGGAATCTCAGAAAATTCCCATCATTCTACAGAGCTAACAGTAAATGATATCACATACCTGGAACAAGAGGACTTAGCCAATCTACTAGTGTATGAATTTAGCTCAAACTTTACCTCTTCCCTCCAATATTCTCAGATGACATGCCCACATTTACACCTCCCCATATCTCTCAATAATGAATTCTCAAGGCATTACCTTAGGCCAAGAACACTACATCTGTGTGGTCAGATAGCATACCATATGGTCTACTGATCAGTCTGAAACATGAATTGTCTGATATCAGCCTCAAAACAGGCTTTGTGCTGGATGAAAGGAGGACAGCAGCTGTCATTCTCTTGCACAAAGGTGGAGCTTCAATGGAGACAGGTAATTACAGACCCATAAATCTGACCAGCCTCATATGGAATGTAAAGGATCATATGGAATTAATAAATAAGGGTATAGGTAACCTACAAACTCTTAACCCAACCCAGTTCAGACTCATCAAACCTGGTCGACATTCCAAAGACATGCATCTGGAGCGTTTCTCCCTGGGCCTCCGCTGAAAACAGGCTCTGTGGAACCTAGTCGGACATTCCCGGTCAACAAATGTTAAATAAATAAATAAATACATTTTTTGAAAAAGTTACAAAAGCAATGGAAATGGGTAAAACATTACACAGTTGAGTATTTTGAAATAGTTACTGAAGCAATAGTCAAGGGCAAAACAGTATACATTGCATCTCTAGACTCTGCAAAGGTGTTCACCACCAGCCTACTCATGTATTGTAAATAAATTCTCCCATCTAAATGCCAATCCCAAGGTAACTCACTGGATAGCAGACTGGCTCCAAATAGAATCCAGGAAATTAGAATGGATGTCTCTACAATCTCTAAACATTGTGTCACTAGTGTGTACCCTGGTCAGTTGTTCAGCCACTCCTCTTTGACATTTCCTTCTCAGAAGCTGGTTAATGTTAACGGTTTGTGGCTGACCAATGCAGATGACTGCAAACTCTGTACTATCATAAACTCCCCACAGGACACAAAGATCTTTCAATATAGCATGTTCCAGACAAATAGAAACTGTCAAAACAATGGATTAAAACTAAATACCAAGAACTGTATAAGCATATCCTTTGGCAAGCATGACTCACTTTGTAACTATCACATTGACAACACATCTCTGAGAACTGATCCCATAGTTAGGGATCTGGGAACCTGGTTTAACAATGATCTGTCCTTTGATCATGCAGCCACTGTTGAAGGAAGTCCTTTCTCATTGCACAACTTGCATCTAAAGGTATTAATTCTGGTTCGAGGGATGTACTTGTTCCACTGCACTTGTCATGCATTATGGCAATTATTGATTATAATGCAACTTTCACTATGTACCTGTCCAAATACTTAACACAATTTGAATGACTGTGATGTTTAAAAAAAAAAAATCAACAGCCTAAATCCTAAAAATTATGCAGACCATTTCAAAGTCCTGTCCTTGTTCTCAGCATTATAAAAGCTACTGAGAGGTAACCTCTATCACACATATAGATCTTCAACAGGCCTTATTTGGTCAGACCTATTACACATTTGCAAGTCAATGGTATAATTAACACATATGTAAGGGCTCTCAGTACCTTCTGCAGGATAAACAGAAGATGGAGGAATAGATATGTATCAAAGAGAATATCACTTATGTGTAAAATATTCCACTACACATAAAACAAAGTACTTCTCCCCACTACACATAAAACAAAGTACTTCTCTTACTCTAAAGATATATAATTGGAATGAATGGATGAGCAACAGCAAATTCTTCCCCTGATTTAGTAGGACGTAGGTAACATACATTTTTCCAACATATCTTTGCACTGACCATTTCCAGCTTTTTCACATGAAAAAATGTAAGAACATAAAGCTACCATGGGTATGCGAGGCCAGGTTTCTTAAGGTCCTCAGACATCAATAGCCTAATAAGTATTTATGAACCTATGAAATGAATTTTTATACTGCTTTTCTCTGAAGAGCTTCAGCACTACCTGTGTAGTATAATTTAAAGGAGTGCTTGTGTGTAGTATAAGTTGTAATAGTGCTCCATGTAAAGATTAAGTTGTAGTAGTGCTAATTGTGTAGCATAAGTCATAGCAGTGCTATATGTGAAGTCTAAGTTGTAGCACAGCTACGTGTGTAGTATAAGTTATAGCAGTGCTGTATGTGTACTATAAGTTGTAGCAGTGGCGCTTATGTAGTAAAATTTGTAGCAGACCTGCATGTGTAGTATAATTTGTAGCAGTGCTGCATGTGTAGTATAATTTGTAGCAGTGCTGCATGTGTAGTATAATTTGTAGCAGTGCTACTGGTGTAGTATAAGTTACAGCAGTGCTGCATGTCTAGTATAAGTTGCAGCTGTACTCTGTGTGTAGTTTAAGTTATAACAGTGCTACATGTATAGTATATGTTGCAGCAGTACTCTTTGTGTAGTTTAAGTTACAACAGTGCTACGCATGTAGTATAATTTGCAGCAGTGCTAAGTTTGTAGTGTAAGTTGTAGCAGAGCTAACTGCGTAGTACAAGTTGTGCTACGTGTATGGTATAATTTGTAGCAGTGGAACTTGTGTAGTACAAGATGTAGTAGCAGTGTTACATGTGCAGTACAAGATGCAGCAGTGCTGTGTGTGTATTATAAGTTGTAGCAGTGCTACAAGTGTAGTATAAGTTGCATCAGTACTGTGTGTGTGCAGTATAAGCTGTAGCAGTGCTACATGTGTAATATAACTTGTAGCAGTGATACTTGAGTAGTGCAAGTTGCAGTACGATGTGTGTAGTATAAGCTGTAGCAGTGCTACACTTGTAGTATAACTTGTAGCATTGTTACTTGAGTAGTGCAAGTTACAGCAGTATGATGTGTGTAGTATAAGCTGTAGCAGTGTTACACGTGTAGTATAATTTGTAGCAGTGTTACTTGAGTAGTGTAAATTGCAGCAGAAATGTGTGTGTAGTACAAGTTCTACCATAGCTACATGTATAGTTTAAGTTGTAGCAGTGCTACTTGTGTACATGGTATTGCAGTACTACATGTGTAGTTTAAGTTGTAGCAGTGCTGCACGTGTAGAATAAGTTGTAACAGTGCTGCATGTGTAGAATAAATTTTAATGGTGTTGCATGTGTAGTATAAGTTTTAACAGTGTTGCTTCTGTAGTATAAGATGTAGCAGTTTTGTGTGTGTGTGTGTGTGTGTGTGTGTGTGTGTGTGTGTGTGTCTGTGCGTGTGTGTAGTATAAGTTGCATCAGTGCTGCATGTGTAGTATATCTTGTAGCACTGCTGCATGTGTAGTTTAAGTTATACAAACAAGAAAAAACTGGTTAAAAAATAAAAACTGCAAATGAAAAAGAATAAGGAACAAACCATACTGGATCAAATAATAAAAGTTAGCACTTTCGTTTACTGAAATTAGCAAACTTCTTCAGACAAAGATAAAAAAAAAATAGGTACACTTATAAAAACTTACAAATCATGACATCATTTCCTTCTTACAAAAAACAAGCCTCAATTTAAAGTACTAAGCCACCTGCATGGTAAAAAAATAAATTAATACAATCAATTCAAGAAATACAAATATGTAAATATGTTAAAGTAATGCATAAATCAAGTCATAAGAATAAATATATATAAACACATGTAAGCATCTAAATATATTTAAAGAGATAAAAAATAATAATATATATCTCTCATTTTAATATGTTATTATAAGGAAGGCATATATATATATATATATATATATATATATATATATATATATATATATATAGAAAATGTATATGTGACCTTATCTCATCAAAGCCCTCAATTTCAAGATGCTTTTAATAGAAACTGAACCATTCAAGCCCGGAGAAGCTAAAGCATTCAGTTTCAGTTGTCAAATAAGTTCTTTCTCATCCAGCTTCAAATCTATTGGTCCACCCCTAATGTTGTCAAATGTTTTTTCAATAACCAGAAATCTAAACTTGTGGTTAGGGAAAGCATTAATGTGTCTAGCCAATGCATTATTCAAGTTAATTTTATCAATTGCATACATAAGCTCATAGATTCAGTTTTTGATAGGTCTTTCAGTTTTGCCCACATAAAAGGCAGGGCATTTCAGACATGAACTCAAATAAACAACCCCCCTTATGTTGCAATTGAATTTACCTTTGATATGATACTTTTTGCCGTTTATAACAAAAAAAGTAACAACTTTAATAAATTTGCACCAGCGGCAAGCCTCACATTTAAACATGCCACAATGTGGTAAGTGGCATTTTAAGGTGCCATTTTCAAGAAGGGAATAAAATCAGGAAGCTTAATAGAGATTCTTTAGCTTATGGGAAGGGCCTAGCATACCCTTTACCTTTTTTTAATCTAAAAGGGAATGCTAATTCCGGATTGAATAGGGGCTTGACTGATTCTATTGATAATTCCACTAATGTGGACAATAATGGGAGTTTAATGATTGGTACTATGCCCAATGATGTATCCCCGATTAGAAGAAGGGAGAGGCTTGCTAATAGACATACTAGTGTTAGCGTGAACAACAACAATAATAATACTGATGGCATAGCCCCACCTCAGGGTTTTCAGGGGAACAAGAAAGTGAACACCGGTGGACAACAAAATCGTCCACAACAGCAACAATTTTAGAAGAAGAAATCTCAGAACAGAAGGAGGAGATAATTTTTTCTCCTGGTCCTGTAAATTACCCTAGTCCTGTTAGGATTTATCAAAAATCTGTTCAGATTTTACTGAACAGCACACAGGATTTCAGAATATATAATTATTCTACTTTTGTTCCTGCTCCCTTGCTTATAGATGTTCTTGCTAAGGGCTTAACTTTTGTCCCTTCTATTAGAAGTGTCTTGGAAAGAACTCTGATTGATCTTAAGACCTTTACCAGGAAACTTAATTTGAATGTGTTGTTCAGTAATAATTCTAGTCTTATTACAGACTTTAGGGTTGCCAGGGTGTTTAATCCTGCTTTACACCCTTCCATATTATTATTTGAAAACATTTGTGAGAATGATTTTAGGACAACTTTGAATGAGAGGGTGCCGTTTAGTACAGAATTATTCAACCTGTCTCAACCAGAGAGGGATGTGTTAGAAGATCTGAGGTTTGCTAACATTCATGTCATTAAACCTGACACGGGGGGTGGATTGTTTTTTATGGATAAAGAGGATTACAACAACAGTATGTGTTCACTTTTGGCAAATGAGGCCTATGTTAAAGTTTCTCTTAATGAAATTAATGGGGCGTACCAACGAATTAAAGGATTTATTAATGATTTATTCATTGATGGATGCATTGATGTTGACTTAATTTTCTTTCCATTTCCCACCCACTGACCTCTACCTTGTTTGGCTTACCCAAAATCCATAAAAATTTAGATAAACCCCCTTTTCATCCAATTATTGATGGAAGGCAATCCATCACATACAAATATGTAAAGGCTAAGCTTAAGGAAGCTCTGAAAAATGAAACCCAGATTTGTAAAGATTATTGGGCATTTTTAGGGGCTATGAGTGACCTTCCATTTTCTGAGAATCTTAATTTCCTGACAATTGATGTATGTTATTTATATACTATAATTCCTCAGGATATCGGTTGTGAGTGGATTAGGGATTTTTTGCTGGAACAATATTTTGATGGTTCCTGTATTGATTTGGTGATTTATTTGTTGGAGTTGGTTTTAAACAACAACCATTTTTTATTTAATAAGGATTTTTATTTACAGAAATCAGGTTTGCCATGGGCTCTCCCTGTGGGGCCACTTTTGCAAACACCGTGATGGCTTATTGAGAGAAACATTTCCTTTTCAAGGATTTAGTTTTCCAAGAAAATGCCGCATGGTACACTTGTTATTTGGATGACATTTTTATACTTTGGCAAGGAGATACATCTTCAGCTGAATTATTTGTTGAACATATTACTAAATTCACCATTTTTTTAGAATTCACATGAGAATTCAAGACTGATAGAATTTCTTTTCTTGATGTTGAGTTGATTAAAAATCTTTTTTTGAATAAGTATATTCCAAAAATTTTTAGAAAACCTACTTATTCAAATGCATTTCTTCATTTTTCCAGTTGCCATCCTTTCTCCCAGAAGAGAGGGGTCGTTAAGGGCCAAACTTGTATGGGCTACAAGGATGGTTTCTTTGGAATGTGATTTTGTGGATGAATGCAATTTATTGAAGGAAATTTTTATTAAGCGTGGATACCCCGTTAAATTAGTGGATGTTCTCATTGTCGAAATCTCCTCTAAAAGATTGAATGTTTCTTTAAACCTTTACTGATTGTAAATGACAGTTTTAGTATTGTAGAATCAGATGACAGATACTTGAACACCCATATAAACCTAGTAGGTGTTAACTGTAATGGACTGACAACAGGCCCAAATAGCATTACATCTGATTCTAATCAATTGTGTGTTCCCCCTGATGCTGATATAGCTAGACTGAGTTTTATTACCACTTTTTCTATTGATGCCCCTTTATTGAAATCAATTATTTTTAAAAATAGTTTTTTTTCCGTCGGATGACATATCGATTAGAAATCATGTGGGTGATTCTCCTTTTGTGGTATTCAGAAAGGGTAGGAATTTGAAAGCCCTTCTTGAAAACGGCATCTTAACATGCCACTTACTACATTGAGGCATGTTTAAATGTGAGGCTTGCCGCTGGTGCAAATTTATTAATGTTGTTACTTTTTTTGTTACAAATGGCAAAAAGTATCATATCAAAGGTAAATTCAATTGCAACACAAGGGGGTTGTTTATTTGAGTTCATGTTTGAAATGCCCAGCCTTTTATGTGGGCAAAACTGAAAGATCTCTCAAAAACAGAATCTATGAGCTTATGTATGCAATTGATAAAATTTACTTGTATAATGCATTGGCTAGACACACATTAATGCTTTCCCTAACCACAAGTTTAGGTTTCTAGTTACTGAAAAAACATTTGACAACATTAGGGGTGGACCAATAGATTTGAAGCTAGATGAGAAAGAACTTATTTGGCAACTGAAACTGAATGCTTTAGCTTCTCCAGGCTTGAATGATTCAGTTTCTATTAAAAGCATCTTGAAATTGAGGGCTTTGATGAGATAAGGTCACATATACATTATGTATATATATATATATATATATATATATATATATATATATATATATATTATAATGTATGTATATGTCTTCCTTATAACATATTAAAATGAGAGATGTATATTATTTTATTTCTTTAAATATATTTAGATGCTTACATGTGTTTATATATATTTATTGTTATGACTTGATTTATGTATTACTTTAACATATTTACATATTTGTATTTCTTGAATTGATTGTATTAATTTATTTTTTACCATGCAGGTGGCTTAGTACTTTAAATTGAGGCATGTTTTTTGTAAGAAGGAAATGATGTCATGATTTGTAAGTTTTTATAAGTGTACCTATTTTGTTTATCTTTATCTGAAGAAATTTGCTAATTTCAGTAAACGAGAGTGCTAACTTTTATTATTGGATCCAGTGTGGTTTGTTCCTTATTCTTTTTCATTTGTAGTTTAAGTTGTAGCAGGGCTACCTTTGTAGTACAAATTCTATCAGTGTTGATTGTGTAGTACAAGCAGTGCTATGTGTTTGTAGTATAACATGCATCAGTGCTGTGTGTGTAGTATAAGTGATAGCAGTACTGTGTGTAGTAGTATAAGTTGTAGCAGTGTTACATGTGCAGTATAATTTATGACAGTGCTATGTGTGTAGGGTGTAACTTGTAGCAGAGCGACATGTATAGTACAAGTAATAGCAGTTCTATATATAGTTTAAGTTGTAGCAGTACTACTTGTGTAACATGGTACTGCAGTGCTACACATGACTTATAAGTTATAGTAGTGCATATGTATTATAAGTTGTTAAAGTGCTGCATGTGAAGCATAAGTTATAGCAGTGCTGCGTGTGTAGAATAAGCTTATCAGTCATGCATGTGTAGTACAAGTTGTGGCAATGGTACATGTGCTGTAGCACTGCTACATGAGTTTAAAGTGTAGCAGTGCTATGTGCATAGTATAGGTTGCAGCAGTGTTACATGTGTAGTATAAATTGTGCTAGTGCTATATGTGCAGGGTGTAACTTGTAGTAGGGCTACATGTGTAGTATAAGTTATAGCAGTGCTATATATGTAGTTTAAGTTGTAGCAGTGCTACTTGTGTAACATGGTATTGCAGTGCTGCACATGTATTATAAGTTATAGCAGTGCTGCATATGTAGAATAAGCTGTAACAGTGCTGCATGTGTAGTACAAGTTGTAGCAGTGTTACTTGTGCAGTATTACTTGTGCAGTATAAGTTGTAGCACAGCTACATGTGTAGTATAAGTTGTAGCAGTTGTGTGTGTAGTAAAAGTTGTAGCAGTGATACATGTGTAGTTTAAGTTTTAGCAGGGCTACATGTGTAGTACAAGTTATAACAGTGCTGTGTATGTGTGTAGTATAAGATGTATAAGTTATAGCAGTGCTGCATGTGTAGTTTAAGTTATAGCAGGACTACATGTGTAGCACAAGTTATAGCAGTGCTGTGTATAAGACGTACAAGTTATAGCATTACTGCGTTTGTACTATATGTTGTAGCAGTACTATGTATGTAGTATAAGTTGTAACAGTGCTGGGTGTTAGTATAATTTGTATCAGTGCTATGTGTACTATAAGATGCAGCAGTACTTTGTGTGTACTATAAGTTTTAGCAGTGCTGAGTGTGTAGTATAAGTTGTAGCAGTGCTATGTTTGTTGTACAAGATATAGCAGTGTTGTGTGTAGTATAGGTTGTAAGCTTGCTACATGCAAAGTTTAAGTTGTAGCAGTGCTATACACGTAACATAAATCACAGCAGTGTTACATGTGTAGTATAAGTTATTGCAGACGTATATGTGTAGTATAAGTTGCAGCAGTACTGTGTGTGTGTAGTATAAGTTGAAGCAGTGTTACTTGTGTAGTATAAATTGCAGCAGTACTACATATGTACTATAAATTGTAGCAGTGCAATGTGTGTAGTGTAAGATGCAGCAGAGCTGCATGTGTTGTATAAGTTCAGCTTAAGTTGTAGCAGTCCTACATGTGTAGTATAAGTTGAAGCAGTGTTACTTCTGAAGTACAATTTGTAGCAATGCTGCATGTGTAGTATAAGTTGTAGCAGTGTTACATGTGTAGTATAAGTTGTAGCAATCCTGCAGGAGTAGTTTAAGTTGTAGCAGTGCTGCATGTGCAGTATAATGTGTAGCATAGCTACATGTTTAGTACAAGTTGTAGCAGTGCTGCTTGTGTAGCTTGGTATTGCAGTTCTAGATGTGTAGTATAAGTTGTAGCAGTGCTGCTTGTGTATTACAAGTTGTGGCAGTGTATGCTAGCATAATTTGTAGTAGTGCTGTGTGTGGTCTATACATTTTAGCAGTGGTATGTGTGTAGTACAAGTTGTAGCAGTGCTATGTTTGTAGTAGAATTTGTAGAACTTGCTACTGTTTTGAAAGCGGAAATCTTTTTTTTTCTCCCCAACTTGGATATGATAGGAGCAGAAATTGCCCTGGCTAGCTCCAGTATTTTAGGAATAAACTTTTTTTTTCTTCTCACAGTAGATGAGGACACTATATATTGGGAAAAGCACCAAGCATAAGATGAGTCATACCTTTGTCTGCAGTGCTATAACTGGCTACATTTAAATTGCAGAGCCACATTATTACTTATCTGTCAAATATACAAGCTGTTTAAAATGGGACACTGCCCACCCAAAGACAGCATTAGAAATAAAGCAGCCTGAGACAGCCATGAAGGTCATATTATCCTCATAAAATCTCTTTTTAAAGCATCCACATGAGAAAGAGCTATCGCTAAGCTAGCCCCAGCTCTTTGGAATCAGCTACCTGCAGATGTATGGCAACAAAACTCACTTCAGTTATGTATAAAAAGAATAGTAATGACCCTCTTAGCAGCACAGGGTAGTTTGCAGATAAACTTACCACTTTTCACCAAAAGTAGTTTTCCTGGTTTAATTGTTAGGAAAGGCCAAATGTATTTCATTGGGTGTGTTGGTCTATACAGTTCAATTAAATTTATCATCTTCCTTTCTGTAAATATTTACTGCTGTCCACATGAATGATTTGGTGAAGTTTTACACTGGATGCCCTTCGTGACGCAACCCTCCCCATTTATTCGGGCTTGGGACCGGCACAAAGAAATACACTGGCTTGTGCATCCCCAGTGGCTGAGTTAAAGATGTTAAGATTTGCACTGGGTATGACGAGGGTGGACAGGATTAGGAATAAGTATGTTAGAGGGACAGCCCAGGTTTGAAGGTTTGGAGACAAAGCCAGAGAGGCAAGATTACGTTGGTTTGGACATGTGCTGAGGAGGGATGCTGAGTATACTGGGAAAAAGATGCTAAGGATGAAGCTGCCAGGTAACAGGAAAAGAGGAAGGCCTAAGATAAAGTTTATGGATGTGGTGAGAGAGGACATGCAGGTGGTTGGTGTGACAGAGCAAGATGCAGAGGACAGGAAGAAATGGAAATAGATGATCCGCTGTGGCGACTCCTAATGGGAACAGCTGAAAGATGATGATTTTCCTTTCTGTATGATTTTTAACCTGATCCCTTACCTGCAACACTCAATATTCTATGTTCAATGTTCATAAAATACAAACACAAAGCCTCAAAACGCCTTCAAAGTTCTTGCCAACCTTAAAAATTGCGATAATTTCTCTCTCCCCTTCCCATTCATCCTAAAGAATCTTAAAATAAGTCAGCAGTTCAACACTTCTACAAGGTAACAATTTCTACCATATTCCAGCTCTATTATGAAATCATATTGAACCACTCGGCCCAAACCAGAAAAAACACAAACTAAAACCATGACTGGAACAATGAACTACTGAGCTACTTTACTGAAAAGGTTAAGCACTTTCGTTCATTATGGACTTCACCAAAACCTGAAGAAGTTCATAACAAATGAAAGCGCTTAACCTTTTCAGTAAAGTAGTTTGGTAGTTCACTGTTCTAGTCATGGTTTCTATTAAAAAATATTCTATTAAGAAATCATGTTTTTAGTAATATTTATGTCAGTGCAAGCACCATATAATTCATCATGCATACATTCATATATATAATAATCAAATCACCTCTCGCAAGCCTAAATGAAATTGAAAACAAATCTAAACTCTATAACCTATTCTTATAACTCTGATCTTTAATTTCTTTAACTAGCCTAGTAGAATACTTTTATATCCTCTCTAATCTAACTACTTGTGAGTTAATAACACAATATTCTATCAATGGTCTCACTACAGTTTTATACAGTGGAATAAGCTCTCTAAAGCCATATCTGGTTATTGTGTATAGAATGTTTTTAATTTCACAGTAACATCTCAGGACAACATCCCTTAAATACTGTTCAAAGGACAGTATCCCATCAATCCTCACTCTCATATCACTTACTGTATACCATCTTCTTTTTGTAGAATGGACTCACCAATAACATAGGGATATTTCTTATTAGTTGAAATAGGAAATTCACCCCGGGGATCATTTCTGTAGCTCTGCTCAACAGGGGCACAGGAAAATAATTTTCTTGGATGGCAAAAGCCAGGGTATCTTTTTGGCTAGGCTTATATAGGCCCTATGACCAATAGCCTAGTACCTACCTATGAAGCAAAATGAATAATTTACCAAACTATCCAAATATGACTGTAAAATGTTATGATTGTCTACAGATGTTATATAACAGCACATATTTGAGTACCAGCAGTATATATAATCAACCATATTTTCCCAGACTGTGGAATAATAAATATAAAAATTGCAGACAACAATGGGCCCAAGACTAACCTCTGTGAGACACCAGTCTTAAGTATCATTGAACAAGACAGCTTATCACCAGTCCTTACCTGATATTGTCTACCATGAAGCTAATCAAACAGCCATTAGTATTTTTTTACCGTTATTTTCAGTATATCACTATTCTCTACAGTATCAAAACTATAACCATATCTAAATATAAAACATCTGCAGGTAAACCTTCATCCAAGTCTCCCAGACTGAATAATAGAAACCCAAAAGATTCTTAACACATGATCTATTTGCCATGAAACCATGTTATGTTAAATCCTGATTAGAATGTAATACATCCTCTTTTAAAACACGTTCCCAAAATACTAGTTAAACTAATTAGTCACTATAGTTATGTCCCCATCTTTAAACAGCAGAAACACAGAAGCCTCTTTCCAAATATTTGGTACATAACCAGTGCATAAAGTTTCCTGAAAGAGTTTTAGTACACACGGGACATATTCTGGAGTATATTCACTCTGTATTTATATTCAGTGATTATTGCATTTCTTTTTATTTGTGTGTATTTATTTATTTTTAGAAACTGTACCACAAAACACAAAACACTCTGCCTGCTATTATTCACAGTACACTCCATGAATCACATAAGAAATCGAAGTGTGAGTGCTGAAGTTGACTACTTATCCTAGCAGCACACTAATTTCTCCAAATATAAACTGTGAATGGATATCAAAAGAGCAGTAAACTTTCAACTATTAATTGGGTAGTCCAAGAGTTTACACAACTAATCAGATGTCGCAAAAACTCCCCAACAGTTGATTATAATGCCATTTCCCCACTTTTTGTAGCATCTAGAAGCCCATGTGAGAAAACCAGATGTAGTAGTCCATGAAAAGAAGAAAAAAGTAGCATTGATAACTGAAACTGCTACAGCAAGTGATTACAGTATCTTACCTACATAGGGTCACAAAGTTATGAAATACCAGGATTTGCAGGCAGAAATGAGGGCACTGTGGAAGAAAGATACCCAGAGAGTTCCAGTAGTTGTAGGAGCAATGGGTCTCATAAAAATGTTTTTACAGTCATATTCAGATATGCTACTGATACATGTAACTCAATATGAATTACAGATGCAGTCAGTTCTGGGCACACTGCAAGTGCTGTGAAGAGCACTTTTGGCTGTCAAAGGCAAACAATACTAATTTCATGAACTTTAATCATACTTTGACTTAGGAATAAGGCTCATTCTTGTTATGGTATTCGAAACCTAAAAGTCTTGGCAGAGCCAGATCCAGCAGTAAGTGACCTAGGCAGTTGCCTAAGGCACACTGCTCAGGGGGAAGGCTGCCACTACATGTGTTCTTAAGGAGGGGCATTCTCCTTTAACAACACCCTCTGTATCTGTGCATCCCTGCATGTGTCAACGCACACTCCTACTGTTGCATACTACTACTTCTATGCATTATGCATGTGGAATTTTAATACAAAGTGTTAACACGCTTGATGCATGCTTGCAGCCATCCATCGGTGCTGCATGCTTTCAAAGAAGAACCGTCAATAAGGAATTCAATGTCACATGCACAGACAACCTATTAGTAAGGAATTAAGCAGTGTGTGTGTGTGTGTGTGTGTGTGTGTGTGTGTGTGTGTGTGTGTGTGTGTGTGTGTGTGTGTCTGTGTATTTCTAGTTAGGGATAGCAAGTAAGTTAATTTGCTCATGTTCAAACCCTGTAACTTGATTACAGGAGACAAGAGCCTAACTCTTCTACACCAACTACCAAACTAATCAAAAATATGTGAGTTTCAGTGCATTTTCAAGGAATTGTGACTTTCAATGCATTTCAAGGAAGTGTGAGCTTTAAGGGAAGAGAAGTTTAATGTTGCTCATGCTAAGTCAGTTTTCAATGTGCAACACTTTTATTTAGCAAATGGTGTCACTGTGTGTTATAGAATTTGCAAGCAGTGTTAGTAGCACAACAAGGTAAAATACATGCTTTTGATGCAGAAGTTTGTGGGTTTTATTCGCATAGCATGTAGATGGATTGCTGATACTGTGTTGTACTTTAAGAGAGGGTGAGGGTGCTGCCATCCTGAGTGTGACCTTTGGATGAGATATCTAGTAACTATGATCCTGTTGTTGGTTTGCCACCCATTCCCTATTGCAATGTTACCAGATTACCAATCTTTTTTTAATTTAACAAGCAATTTATTCTTCAGTGGCATCAGGCACTGAATTTGTAGATTAAACATTGAAACAAAGTTGTTCGCTAGCAGCATCCCCTTCATTAATGACAGATCTTAATTATTCCGATGACTTTTACTTCTGCAAAGATTGTGCATATTGACTGATTTTGGCGGATTGTAATGACAGAAGTTTGAGTGGACTTTTATGGTTGAAATGTTCTGAAATGGGCATTTCTTTCATTATTGGTTCATATATTTTGTTTCATTGCTTACTGGAAAAATGTTCAAAACTATAAATTTAAAACACACTCTAACAAGTTGTGCTGTGGTGCAAGGAATAGAATTTAATACAATCAGGAAGGTAAATCAAAGGGTATATGCATGGCCCTAGAAATGTGTGCAAAGGGCCTATGGTTTGAAAACATCCCAAAGGTAACCTGTCTGCTACTGGCCAGATGCATTCTCTTTTATTATGGGTTTCAATGCCATTTCAACAAATGTCAGTTTCAAGGGGAGAGAAGTTTATTGTTAAGGCCAAGTCTGTTTTCACTGAGATACTGTATTGTTTTGTTTAGCAAAATCTCTATCAATGTTTGTGCTATAAAATTTGAAATATAAGTTTGAAATTAAATTAAAATATCTGTAATCACTGTAGAAGTAAAGAATAAAATAGTATGTACACTGACGAGTTTGAACAATATTAATGGTAACTGAGGAGAAATAACCAAGTAATGGACACTGGAATGGATGGGGGTGAGGGCTTAGGGGTTTGGGGGGGGCTGCTGTGCAGAGGGGGGGCATGATCCATTATCCTGCCTAGGGCCCATTTGATCATAATCCAGTTCTGAGATTTGGAGAAATTAAACCAAGTGACAGGATAAAGAGTCTAAAACAGTAATGGCCCTGACCATCTCATTTAAAACACTGGGCTGCCTCATTCCTCCGTCCTCTGTCCCATTTTTAGGCTCTAGGTTACTGATTGTTTCTGAACTCACACAATAACCTGATTGCTAAGTTCCACTCTATTCACCCTCACCATGCTTTGCCTCATTTCACTTCCCTACCATATCCCAATTTCCTTCTCCCCCCACTTGCACTACATTTAAATTTATGAAACAGTACCCAGCAAAATACCAACCAATGACATACACAACACTTGAGTACTCCCACTTCCTGCACAAAGAACTAAATATTGTATTACTTCCTTCTCCTTCCACTTCTTACACTTGATATCCTGCTTTCCTTATTTACCCAATGCTTTGTACAGATCACTTCTCACCTATCCCCACCCATCATTGCACATAATTTCCTAAACATTAACATATAACTCAAGCCACCCCCATGCACAAGACTTTCTTGATATTCATCTCCCTTTTATTACATCTCACACTTTTCCTTGCATCATCCACAAAAAACGGAAAAAGGTTTTCTCCACCTGTTCTCACCCTCCTCCAGCACATACCTTTCCTTCCTTAATGTACTCCTACAAAACTACTTGTATGTGCTACCATCTATTACCCCTTACCACTACCTGGAAACCCCGCTGTTATCCAACTTCCTTTTCACTTATCTACTCTACACCTCACCACAGCACATTCAGGAACCACCACACTTTTCACTTATCTACTCTACTCCTCACCACAGCACATTCAGGAACCACCACACTTTTCACTTATCTACTCTACTCCTCAACACATAACATTCAGGAACCACCACACTTTTCACTTATCTACTCTACTCCTCAACACATAACATTCAGGAACCACCACACTTTTCAGTTATCTACTCTACACCTGACCACAGCACATTCAGGAACCACCACACTTTTCACTTATCTACTCTACTCCTCACCACAGCACATTCAGGAACCACCACACTTTTCACTTATCTACTCTACTCCTCACCACAGCACATTCAGGAACCACCACACTTTTCACTTATCTACTCTACTCCTCAACACATAACATTCATGAACCACCACACTTTTCACTTATCTACTCTACACCTGACCACAGCACATTCAGGGACCACCACACTTTTCACTTATCTACTCTACTCCTCACCACAGCACATTCAGGAACCACCACACTTTTCACTTATCTACTCTACTCCTCACCACAGCACATTCAGGAGCCACCACACTTTTCACTTATCTACTCTACACCTCACCACAGCACATTCAGGAACAAACACAGCTCTCCCTGTTCTCACATAACCTTTGTTACAAACCCTCACTCACCACAAAACATCTTGTATACCAAACAGTGTAGTCTTAATTTAAGTACTTCTACAAATCCTCACCTCTCAAAGAACCTTTCATATTGCCTCCACTCTCCTCATAACCCATACATCCATTCATCCAGCTCTTTGTTCCACTGTTCTCATTCTTCAGATCTTAATACTACTTCCCTTAACTCTACTTACAAACCACCTCATTCCATGCCTTCCTCCTCTCTCACTGTATCACACCCCAAAGCACTATGTCACAAACTAAAACAATATTTATTATTATGCACCCTAGGTACATTTTTAGAAATACTGTAAAAAGTCAAGGGATGAGGGCCTCTAGGTTAAATGCTAGTGATAAAGGTTTTTTCAAGGAAAGGGAGACCATATTTTTCTAGTGGTCCATGGCAGACAGGTAATTTACAAAAGAGCATCTCACATATTAAGGTACCTATTTATTTTTCAAGCAATGTTAATCAGATAACTAACATTATAAAGAAACATTGGTCGATTTTGTTAACAGACCCAAAAATTAAAGTGATAGTCAGTGATAGACCTACATTTCTTTATAAGAACAAGACATCCCTGAAGAGAATACTGTATTATCCCAATGACACCATTATAAATTCAGGGTCTGTTACCACATATGAATCTTTTCCTTGCTCCAAATGCAATTACTGCAAGTGTATAGATTCTACTGTCAGATTTAGACATCCTGATACTGGGAAGTCTATGAAGTTTATGGCAACTACCAGTTGTGAGCTGTATAGTATACTTGGCATATTGTGGAGCATGTCTATCATTTCATGTAGGTAAAATGGATAGACGCTTCAGAGACCATATAAGGCAACACATTTATAGCACCAATAATGGCATACTTACAAATGCTTTAGTGAAGCATGTTCTACAACAGGGTTCAACACACAACTTCAGGTTTATGGTACTTGAAGTGGTTAGGTTAAGAAGTTATGTGAAATTTCTGAGTTGCAGTAGATATTAAGAATGGCAGCCAGTAAGGGAAAGGGTTTGAATGATAAAGTGCAATTAAAACTTGTTTTGAAAGCCAGGGTTTGCAGAGATGATATATTAAATGACGCTTTGATTTAATGCTTTGAAGAATAATATTTCTTTTGGGTTTATTGTGTAAACTTCCTATTATAAAATGTGTCTTTTAAAACACATAAGAAGGAGTTATGTCTCTTTAAGTGAGTGGAAGATGTACAATGTTGTGAAATTTTTCTTTTTACATACGGTTGATTTATTTGTTATTTTTTAAACATTTTCAATAGTAATTTTGATACATACTAGTATTGTATTTGTTTTTGAATTATTCTTGATGACCTCATCATGCTTTTATAAGGTGCTTATTGTGATTGGTTGAATGGATTTTAAATGTATTTATATGGCTAGAGCCTTTCAATTAGAACATCTGATGAAGCAGTATTTGTTAACTGTGAAGGCACTTATGAATGAATAAAAGTTCTGTTTTTGGATGTGGCTAACCCTCACATTTTTTTGGTGGTGTTTGGAGTTTTATTTTATTTCTAAGTGAACCTTTTGTTGGGCCCACTCCGTATAGTGTTTGATTTTTAAAACAATATTTTAAATGCATACAATCTCCATAAACTATACTGTATCACACACTTTCATCTTCAAAAACTCTCTGCCTTAACACAAATGCCTTGCTAACAAAACTTCACTTAAAACCCAAACTCAAATAGAAATGTTCCCCTCTCACTGAAACTAAGTGGTGACATCCACTCATATCCTGGTCTTCCACTCATACCTCTTAACCTCTTAGCAGAAGTTTGGGCATAGGCAAAAATATTGGGGGAGGGGGACTAAAGCCCAAAAATATGGACAGATTTTACATATTGCTCTTCTAAACTTTAGAAAGTTGCTAGACCAACACGTTCGGTGTTGTCATGCATTTTCTTAAGGACATGAAGTGAGAATCTTTAATGTCTGTCATTATTTAGTGACTTCAACTATTCATGATTTGCCAAAAAAAACAGAAATTGTAAGATAAATAGACCAAAAATATAAGCAAAACTCTGACATTCTTTCAAAATCTGAACAACTGAGATATATGCCTCCAAGACACAGACCTATACCTGTCCCACAAAAGCACATACATCTCCATTTTCTACCCAAAAGATACAGCCAAGCTTATTATTCCTCAATATGAACATTGGAAGCATATGAAACAAAATACTATATATGCAGAGAGACATTGCCTATGCTCTCCAGATGTATTAGTCACTACAGAAAATTGTCTAAAGCCACATGTATACCACCCAGGAACAGAAACAGCCATATTGGAACCTTAAGCCTGTATTTAATCACTATCCTCCATGGACAAATCCCTATTAATGATAACTAAAACTGATAGCTCTGCTAGTTTGTACTTCCAGGTTCATATGCAAGTACTAGGTTAGTTGCTGGGCCAGGCCATTAAAAGCATAGACAATTTTAGAAAGATCAGAATTAAACCCTTTAGCTTGTGTTTATGAGGTAAACACCTTGACCATTATGTCAACCCCCAACCATTCAAATTACATCTCCCAAATATGAAATTCTATCCTTATCACCACCTGACAACAAACCAACCTATCCCCATTCAAAAACTTGCTAAAACAACGCTTTAGAAATACTTTGCTCTGCTGTTGCACCTCCCTGGGCTAGACTTACTTGTCCCTTACATACCTACATTACCCCTATATACCTAAACAAAGCAAATTCTCAATGTAATTTCTTACTGTCTTCTATCTTTGCTCTTACTGCCACTTCTGGTGTCTCTATATACTCTCTGAAAAGTTCTTCCATCCATCAAACTTCCATCTCCTATTCACTACCTTCTACATCTACCTCACCTTCATACAACGTTATTATCACCCAACTGTTCGATACCCTGGTCAAACAACTACACTACTCACATTTTCTCACCTCCAATCTGTTTTCAGTTCATATTGCTGATGCATCCACTTTCGTTTTCTTCTGCCCATAAATGTAAAATTGTAATTTGACATTTTAATCACCATTGTATATGCCACTAGATCATATATTAATGTATATTTTAGTAATTGCAGAATTTTTCTCTAATATAGCTGACTTTCAGTTGCTCTGTGTTCATACTGTAAGTTTAAGCTTTACATTTTTTTCTATTGTATAAAACTTCCTATTTTATAACTGGAGCTTTCTTCCAAGCCTCTGTTGAAAAGGATTTACCATACACCAGTTGGTTTACACCTGTCAACAAAAATAAACGATAAATAAACTGTCAAGAGGAAGCAGCCTCACAATTTTACAAAATATTACTTAATATATTACATGAACTTGTTCCTATCAGAGCAAAAAGAATGCAGTTTAACCAAGCACCTTGGTCAATAAAAGAAACCATACAACCAATGCTTATCAGGGCCAAAGCTCAAAAACAATAGTCTCAATAGTCTCAAAACAAGTCTTAAAGCAAACTGACAAAACTTTATAGAAATATCCAAAACCATATTAAATCCCAAATTAAAACATACAAAAAAATCTATACTTTTCCAGGAAAAACACCAGCGTAACTTAAAGCTCTTCTGGACATCACTGAAAATTCTTAAATACCCTAATCCAGCAACACCACCACCATCAACTATTAATAATAAGAAGACTGCAGTTTAACAGCCATTTCATTAAAAGAGTTTAATTTCTTGCCAAAGATCCTCTAATTTCCCACTACCTACTCAGTTAAAGGGCCTCATAACACCCTCCTCCTCTTCCTTAAATATGTCCCAAGCAATGAAAAAAATATCTCCAAAATCAAAACACCCACAAGACTAGAAGCAGATATATTTCTGGGTGAATACATAAAAAATGTCAGTAGACCTATTGCCTGACCCAGTCTTCATATTTATTAACCAGTCCATTACAGACAGCCATTTGTCTGGAAAAAATATTATATCCCTTCGCTATGACAGACACTCAGCAGAATTCGCTAACTATAAAAAAGACTGCAATACTGTCTCACTTATCAAAATCTGTAAATAAATGTATTCAAACACAGCTCATCAAGCACCTCACTACCAACAACCTCCTCCTGCAGATCCAACATAGATGTCATCCAAAACACCAAAATTGCCCTTCTACATTTCAACAACACAATCATTTATCATAGAAATATAGGTCACTTAATCTCATTCATCTTTTTTTGACTTGTCTAGTGCAATTGACCCTGTCTCATCGTAAACTGCTAACTGAACTTTCTTCCCTAGACCTTTCCCTACTTGTGCAGCTCTGGTTCTATAGCGATCACAAGCAACAGAGAAAAGACTGTAAAATTTCAACACACTGTCGATGCTCCACATGCTTTGGTATACTTGCTGGATGATGGGCTATCCTTGGCAGGAGATCCCTTCTGTAAAGATTACTGCATCAGTGATATGGAAGGACATTGAGTTATGCATTTACTTATGATGACATTAAAACAACAGCAACACTAGAATATAGGAGCAATAAATCTGTCTGTGAAAACATTGTGAGATGAAGTAATTTGGGTGTACCTAACAAACACATTGATCAAGAGATCAATTTAGGGGGCAGAGTCTAGATGGCCAATTGAGAGAAGTGAATTCTGAGACCTCCATAAACTCGTATAATTTTTTTTGTGGTTTGTCTTTTCGGATTTTCCTGGTTAGGGGTCACCACAGCGGAACTCAGGTCTGCTAATGATTGGCAGTAGATTTTTATGGTGCTGAGTAGCCAGCTTGATGCCCAACCTTCCGCGAAGGCACGCCCATTCACACATGTCTTTTGGAGGCCACTCAACCTCCGGAAGACATGCCTGAATGGGCGTGCTTTCACTGAAGGTTGGGCGTCGAGCTGGCAATGCAGCACCATAAAAATCTACTGCCAATCATTAGCGGACCAGAGTTCCGCTGTGGCGACCCCTAACCGGGAAAAGCCAAAAAGACAAACAACAACAACAACAAAAAAATTATACGAGTTTATGGAGATCTCAAAATTCACTTCGGAAAACTTGTATTATTTTCATGTTTAAAACGTCAGAAATCTATAGATAAACTACTAAACTACATAAATATCAAAGTTGGTGGAGATGTACAAAAATTTACCTGTCAAGTAAATTGGAGATATATTGAGTCACTGAATATGAACAACTCAAGGAAATCTCATCCAGATGTTGCTTTGAAAAAAGAACTGCAATTGATGACATCTACCTTACAGGAACTATCTTTGAAGATGGATGGCTTTAAAAATGACTTGGAAAACCTCAAAATAAATTCTCAAAAACAGACTGATACTCTTAAGCAACTATAACAGCAACAACATACAAAAATAACAAATATAGAGACTTCTCTAAATGACATGGAAGGGAGACTCAAAAGAGGAAAAATTCCAAAAAGAATTTCTGCTTAAACAGAATACATGGCTGCTTAACAAAATAGATGACTTAGAAAACAGGGAAAGGAGAAACAACATAAGTATCTTTAGTCTGCCTGAAAACACTGTAGGAGAAGACATTATTTCATTCTTAACAACATGGATTCCTGAATTTTTAGATTTGTAAGAGGGACTTTCATTTGGAATAGAAAGGGCGCATAGAGCACTGAGGAAACTTGCTTGTAACTCAACAAACACTCCACCTAGATCCATAGTTATAAAGTTTCTTTCATTTCTGGACAAGGAACTAATATGAAAATCTGCTTGGAGAAAATCACCCTTAAAATACAATCAAACTCTGATAAGGTTTGACAATGATTATTCTTCCAGAACACTAGAACAAAGGAAAAAAGTCTAGTCAATAATAAAACTGTTGAAACAAAACAACATTAAAGCACAGCTGGCCTTTTCAGCCAAGATAAAAATACTTTTTGCCATTGAGATGAGAACCTTTAATGACTTAGAAGAAGCTACTATATTCATCAAAAACAACAACATAGTGTCTATCCCAGAAGAAATGGAATAGATGGCCCCTACTCTTAAAAGAATAAAAGAAACAAATCCTTGGACTGATGCCAGAAAGAAGAAACAAAAAACTGATTCCAAGATAGATGTCCTAAAAAATAACTCTTACAACTACATCTCTCAAAGTATCAACTGATATGGTACATCACTTGTCATCTGTTTTTATTAAAAAAAGGAGGGTTTCTTAAACAACTGAGAAACAGTAATGATTTATTCAGAATGTTCAAAGTGTCCAGTAATTCTTCACAAAGGTAGGTCAAGATGGGTTACTATTTACATGATATAGAAACCAAACAAAGCAACATATAATACATATAAATTTTTATTCCCTACTTGAACTCAATAAATACTTATCTTGTTCATTTTTCATTGATTTTACTTATAATAATTTAAGTAATTAATTAACTAATTCAGCAAGGTACCATTTATCATAGTTCAGACTCAAATGTAACAAATTAACATCATATATAATAGCAGTAACAGCAGAGTGTTTTGAAAAAAAATCCTGTCATGGAGACTAATGCATTCTTCTGATTTTGAAATGTCATGTATATCCTGGTTAAATAGTATTAGCAAGCTCTTAGTACAAATGTCATCATTATTCTGTCTAAATATAAATAATATCAATTATGGCAGGTATCACAGCTACGAGTGCGGTTTGATATGGTGTGCATGGAAGCAACTGTGTCTGGTAGCTAGTACAAATGTCATTATTGCTCTGTCTAAACATAGTTAATATCAATTATGGCAGGTATCATAGCTTTGAGTGCTGCTTGATCAGTCCTGATATGGTATGCGTGGATGCAGCTGAGTTTGGCAGCTAGTACAAATGTGATTATTATTCTGTCTAAATATAGGTAATATCCATTATGGCAGGTATCATAGAAAGTGCTGTTTGATTAAACCTGACATGGTGTGTGTGGATGCAGCTGTGTCTGGCAGCTGTTGTATGTTGCTGTTTTCATCTCCAGGAAGCAGTGGGTTGTGGGTTGTGATCAAGGTTTACTGATGCCTGTGTAATAGGAAGAGACATTTGGTGTTTTAGCCTGGATCCAGGGGAAGGGGGTGGATAAAACTGTGATTTGGGATATTTTGGCAGAGAATAGTTTGTTTGTACATCTGCTGAGTGAGAGTTGGGAAGGCTGGAAGAATGTGTTATCTCTTGTTGGGGTGGTTTGTTGGGAGTTTTTTTTTTTTGTTTGTTTTTTATCTGTTTGCTATTCATTCTTTTCCTGGCTGTTGCCTCACTGAAAGGGAAGCAATCTAAGCTTAACATTGCAGTGAAATGAAGCTTTTCTTCAGGAGCATTGCGAGCCTCTGGTATGCAGTATACAGACACACTAACAGAAGCAGACACTCCCAGGTTGCTATGGTAAAGGAGACAGAGTGCCAATAATGCTTAATGGCTCTGTGGAGCCTCTGAAATGATTCTCGGCAATTAAGTTTTTGGTTTAAAAATAATATATATAAAGGGGCTGTTTTAAACCACATGTACACATACTGATGGTCTCCCAACACTTCTTTTAGCTCATTAAGTTGATTCATGATAAATAAAATAATAATAAGCAAAAATTTATATTTAAAATTGGTCCAAACACATTAAGGACTTACATAAGAGTGGAAGTCTGAGTTATTGTGAAAGACTAAGAGTACTTGGACTTTTGCAGTACCATTTCCAGGTGTCTGGGAGTTGAGCTTGCTCGGACGTGTTGGGCATATGGGGATAGCTGATTCTAGGGGTATTTGGGGTGGCTGAGAAGTGCTAGAGAGTCATCAGATTTCCTTCGTGGAAATATCTGTGGTAATGGCAGGTGTGTTGAGTGGTTCACTGGCAGAGTGACCACTGCATAGAACAGGTTAGTAAAATGGAACAGGACAAATATTGGTTTGGATATTTTAAGAACAGCCAGGAAACACACCACATGAACTAATGAATAGTATTCTGGCAAAACTGGATGGGCATTGGTGCCCGTGCTTGAAGTACTGATATGTGTGTATGTAAGGATGGAAATATACTTAAAACAAATAAGAAACTAGAAGGGTCTCATAAGTTAAAGTCTATGGACTGTATAAACATGCCTGGAAGGAGCTAATAATAAGAATAAGCATTACAGCTTGTGGTCTCTCAAATAACTAAGCAACAGCCAAAAAAAAAAAAAAACACACGCAATAGTTATGTAATGTATGATTTTGGTAAATCTAGACATAAAATATATAATCATCATATAAGATGAAGCAGTCTACTGAATTTAGATATTAAAGACAGGATTTAATAACATGGGCTTGTATATAACAACGCTACTGTCCTAACTTGTCATAAATGACATACACCTACATTGAACATCAAGGGGAAGCATGAAGATTTTCTTATAAAAGTAAATATGCATAACAAGTCATGTAATTGTTTAACTTGAATTGTAGTTTTTGTAACCCATCTTGACCATATATAATACTTAAGTGGTTACCAAGGTAACATTTTATACATGACATCAAACTTGACCAAGTTGTTCAAGGGAAACAATAGAAGTCTGAACTATGAATGTCATAGAATGTAACAATTATATTCTGAACAAATAGTATTAAACTGACAATAATCACTCAGTTTAACCTTCATTGATTATACAAAATAAAATGTTGCCATTTAAATCTAAAAACTTTCAGTATATGGTATAAAATGGCTATTTATGAATACTGAATAAGTGAATCTGTTGTTTTTAACCTATAATTTTACTCATTGTATAAGAAATTATAGATATAAAAACCCTTATGTGTAGGAAATGGGGGGGTTGCACTGATAATTAAAATGCACTAACTTTCATCAATGTTCACATAAAACAAACTTACTTGATGCTTTAAGTAAGTTAGCAACAAACAAAGTGATTACTTAAATGCTGGCAAACAATGAAATACAACTTCTGATATATCCAATAAAATACATTGTATTATAAACATTAGGTATAAATATTATTACCATTTATTTATATTAAGTAATAAGTTTTGAAAAACTTCATCAAGAAGGGTGAATATGTTAAATAACTGTGTGCTATAATCTTTTATTAAGGTTTTATATAGGATACATCCTACTTTACTATGATTGAATTGCTTGTCATCTACCTTTCATGTAAATATTAATTGCTTATACGATAAGTAGACATTTATATTGTATTAAAATTCTGTCTAATCTACAATAGTACTATATCTGCTCAAAATAATATAAATATTGCTTATTCCTATTACAAATATTCTCCATATGATAATTCAATTTATGGAGCTCAGATGTTCTGGATTGTCAAGGTATGACTGATAATCTAATGGACTTAGGTTTATCCATCAGATTAGGAATGATTTTCATTCCATGGCTAGTGTGGATCTTAGTTTTGTTAACATTTATTAATTTAAATGTATTTCACAAAAACATTTTTAGTACACCTGACTAAAACATTACTTTATTGGTAAACACTCAAAAGTATAAAACTGATCATTTCCTTTAAAAGCTCAAATGTATATTTTATAGTTATCAGAGGAAAATGTTTAGCTACAATAAAACAAAAAAACAGTCTAAATAACCTAAGATGGATTTAATTTTATTATCTTTAAATACCAATGTCTTAAACAATCCTAGCAAGAGATCAAATCTGCTGAAATATTTAAAACTGAACAAAGCACAAAGTATATTCCTTCAAGAAACTAATTTCAAAACAAATGACAATTACAAATGGAATCCTAAGGAATATATGATATTGGTGCAATCCACTTATAAGACAAATGGGGCAACAATTTTATGGAAAACAAATGTGATTAACCCAGAAATCATTTATAAGTTTGAAGATAAAGAAGGCCTTATGGCATTAGTAATAGTTAAATATAATAACAGAATATGGACCCTAGTCAATCTATACTTGTTCCCAGGCATTGTAACAGGAATTGTTAAAAACACTTAGAGTTCATTTCCGATAATTATAAAGGCAACTTAATTTTAGGAGGAGATTTTAACTGTATATTTGATATTTCTTAAACTACAGATAAAAGACTACTGTGTACATCTGCTGTATCGAAAGCTTTAAACAAGTGAGTAGAACAATTTCATCTTGTAGATCCTTTTAAATTTAAAGAAGATAAATATTTGTTGTTTTCCCATCAAGATCACATATTTGGTACCCAAACTAGAATAGATAAAATATGTGCTGCCCATGACTTGCACTCTAAAATCATTAATTTCTCAATCATTCTCTGCCCCTTTTCAGACCAGAATTCATTGATACTAAAACTTCAAAATGGGTACAAACCATTAATCTTTAACTCCAGAATTCCAGCATATATAAAGAGTTCAAACACTGGTTATTATCTAAATTACAGTTCTTCTTAGATATTAATTATACCAAAGAGACAAATAAAATAATGATATGGGAGTCATTAAAAGCTTACATAAATGGTAAAACCCTAACTCGGTATAAAAAAAAAATCAGAGAATGGGATTCTGCATTATTAGATCTACAATCCAAACTTTTGTCAGTAAAAGCTGAAAAAATCAAAATTATTTGGAGATGAAAAAAGAAGTAGAAGTATTAAAAAATAAATACAATAAAATTATAACACATAAAACTAGTTTAGCTTTAGAAAAACTAAAAATTAAAACATTGGCCACTTCTCCCAAATATCTAATTAATGTATCCACAAGAATCAAAATACAATCAAAAGCTAATAACATTAAAAGTATATTCCATGAAAAGAAAGGGAAAATGTATCAATATAGGTGACATTCTTGATGCCTATAGAAATCACTATATGGAAAATTTCCAAAAAGAAAATATACATATCAATCAATTAAATCTAGATGAAAAATGTTCTAATATAAAACAATACCAGAAAAATTAAAACTAGATCTGCAAGCACCCATATCCTACAGATAAATTACAGATACAATAAAAGAGGGTAAAAATAATAAAGCTCCAGGTATATATGGCATACTTATGGAAATATATTAACTTTTTCCTTCAAAGATACTATCCCTCTTCCATAAAACTCCATTAGAAATTCAGTCACAAGCTTTAATACCACCCTCTTGGAGATATTCCTTAATCACACCAATCATAAAGGAAAACAAATCCCCAAACCTCTGCACCTCATATAGACCTACATCATTATTAAATAATGACTATAAGATATTAACTAACAGAATGAAAATACCACCATCCAAAACAATAAATAATGATCAAACTGGATTTATATATCATAGACACACACATGACAATATTAAAAGGATATTTTTTCTTATAGATTATGTTAATAATGAAAATAAAGAAACACTCATAATTGGCTTAGATACAGAGAAAGCCTTGGATTCCCTAAATTTGAATTATTTATTCAAAATCCTAATGCTATTTGAATTTCCTGCATCCTTTGTTCATCTCCTAAAGAATATATATACAAATAATTCAGAGTATGTCAAGTTAGGTCCTTTTTCCTCTGAATCTATGCATATAGCAAAAGACACTAAACAAGGATGTCCCATGTCAACGATTCTATTTGCTCTGGCTATTGAAATATTGTCAGATTCAATCTGTAATAATATAAAAATCAACGGAATAGATGTTTATTAACAATACAATTCTAAAGTAATGCTATTTGCTGACGACATATTACTAACATTATCTAATACAAAGAGACATTAGAAGAATTAGATATTTTAATTGACAAATTTCACATGACTTCAGGACTCTATTTAAAAAAAAACAATCAAAATTTTTATTTTTAAATAAAAAAGTAAAAAGAACTGCAGACTAAGGGGGCTCACATCATAGGGAAGCAAGAATCTACCTCAAAATATCTAGGAATTGAGTTATGCAAGGATAATAATGAATTAGTCTCAAAAAACTACAATAATATCATTAATACAATTAAAATCCATGTGGAAAAATGAAATAAAATAATATTAACATTTGACGAGAGACTACAGTTAATAAAAATGGTTTTACTGCCCAAGATCCTATATATAGCCTTGGCAATACAACTGTTACCAGAAAGAAATATACTTAAGAAATAAATTCATCCCTAATAAAATGTTTATGGTTCCCCAAAAGAAATAGAATAGCTTTAATACATATCAGACCATGGAAACAGGGAGGATTAAACTTTCCTGATATAGAAACATAAATTAATTAATTAATTTGATTTACAAAAAAAAAAATCAAATAACAGATAAAAACAAAATGCATTGGAACATACTATGTATTAGTATGCAATATAACATAACTAAACCCACTAAAACTCATATGATTAATTATTACATTGACTCATTTAGGAAAATCATTAATGCAAATACAGATTTAAAAATCTGGTTTGATCTTTTAACACCATTTATAGTCGCAAAGAACGTTCCACATAAAATATATAGAGAAATTATTAATTCCTGAGAACAGAAAGGATTTGTTTGTTGGCTCCAATGTATCAAAGAACTAAAGTTTTAGATATGCAAGAAATAAAAACAGCGTACAAAATTCCACAACAGGACTTGTTAACTTTACAGAGTATTCTGTCATATTCGCAAGATTAAGTAGACTAATTAACAATTTTTTATTTAAAGAAATACCTAAATTTATGAAATACATATATGAAATTATATATAATGACTTTGACATGGGAAACGGTATTTCAAAATTTTACAAAATATTGATAAACAACACCCAAAACCTCATATTGGAAATATATAACAAAAGGACACAATACAGTGTTACGTCTTCCACTAAAAATGTTACTAGTGCTAAACCGAGAAGAGACGACAACACAAGGGATACAAACAAGGATTTTAACTTTGGAGCATGGACTGAAAAGCAGTTTCATTTTCAGCAAGGTACTGTAGACTCCAATTTTAACAGAAACATTGAGAATAATTTTAACTTGTTTAGAGACAAGTTATATGTGCTTAAAAAGAACTAGTTGGAGATAGACTACTTAAATGAATGCATACAGGTCAACAGGGTTCCCCAAAGGTCTTCGTTTATTCAAATTTCCTAACTGTGTGCACCCAGGGACTGAATTGTATGACAAGTTATGTGACATTTTTAACAACGTGGGTATAGAAATGTTGAAACTAATGACTGTGGAGTACCAATCCAAGGCTGAACTCTTATTGAAGAAGCTGACTGCTCTTAACCAAAATGTTACTAATGATGTGAATTTTGGAAGTGTTAAAAGAAGCTATGACAATGTTTTTTATGAGGTTGACCAACACTGTATAAAAGTTTTAAATAGGAAAATTAAGAAACTTGACAGGGACATGCACGAATACCAGGAAGGCTTAGCCTACCCTATTTACAGAAATGGTGGTTGGAGAAACAACTACGACACTGTATTTGTGGAAGGGGACAACATGGTGGAATGTAACAATAAGGGTGTTACGGTTGACAATGAACCACCCAGGAGGAGTGAAAGAATTGCCGAGAGGGGCAGGAAACAGTCCTACCAGGATTTTCAACACCCTCCCAACAGGGGAGTGAGGGGGATGGGACATCAGAAACAAGGGTAGAACCATATACAGAAATAGAACCGCTGTTTAATGTTTTATCATTAACAATGGATGAGGCCCCTACTAAGAAAATTATTTTCAGAAAAGATAATTTTACAATTTACAACTTCACTGATTGCTTGCTCACAGATGAGCATTTTACTTTATTTTCAAAAGGTTTTACCTTTGCCCCATATAGTCCCTTTGACACCACTAATACATTGATAGATTTTAAATTGTTCATTAGGCAGCTAAACCTTTCAATATTTTTTAAGGGTCAACCCAGTACCCATTCAGATCTAACTAGAACTAGCACCTTTAACCCCCCCCCCCCACACACATCCATCTCTTAAGATATTTGAGGAAATGGTAGAGAGAGAAATTAGAACAGCTGGTAAAAACAAGAAAAACAAGTGTCCATCGAACCTCAGTAATGAAGAATTCCAGTTGATTGAGAATTTAAAGCAGGAAAAATGCCGGGTTATGAAACCTGACAAAGGAGGGGGTGTGGTGCTAATGTAACAGTTAGACTACGATTTCATCCTACAGGGAATGTTGCAGGATGTTGAACAATACGAACTGGTGTCCCTTAATGAAATTAATCTAGCTTATGCCAAAATTAGTTATTATTTATACGACCACCTCCTGCAAGGCACTATTAATGAGCAGCTTTATAACTATTTTCATGTTATGAAGCCAAGGGTACCAATAATATTTGGTATTCGGAAAACGCACAAAGGCCTAGCCCCTCTAAGATTTAGGCCCATTGTTTCTGGGGCAGGCAGTATCACAGAGCCCTTAGCAAATTTCATAGATCATATAGCCAAAAGAGTCTTAACACCAATTGCACATATTTGCAAAGACTCCTGGCATTTCTTAAAAGTTATTAACCAACAGATGTTTAGTCCAGAGCTATACATGGTAACCATTGATATTATAGACTTATTTCCAAGTATCCCTCACATAGTAGGACTTGAATGGTTTAGGCAAACCCTTACGTTGGATGGCACGTTGGCTAGCAACGTCATCAATTTAGTAGTGGACTTAATGGACACAGTTTTGACAAACAATTTTATTTACTTTAATGGAGAGTTTTTTCGCCAAAAGAAAGGCGTGGCGATGGGAGCATGCTGTGCTTCGCTATACGCCAATTGTGTACTCTACCATTCGGAGCAGGAATTTGTGTTCAACACACCATGGAAAAAGTCCATTACACATTACACCAGATATTTAGACGATATCTGTCTACTATGGAATGGTTCTATTAACAACCTGAATGGGTTTTTGGAACACATCAATGGATGTACTGATTTTCTTAGATTTACTTATAACATTGACCAAGATGTTTTACACTATTTGGATGTAACATTAATTAAGGACTACGCAAACAGCTGTTTTCATTCCAAACTTTTTAGGAAGACTACCTTTTCCAACGCGTACCTTCATTTTTGTAGCGGGCACCCTTTTTACCAGAAAAAAGGGATAGTTAAGGGTCAATTGATTAGAGCCTCGAGAATGTGTAGCACTTTTGAATATTTTTTGGAGGAAGCTAACACACTCCGTGGTTTATTTATAGAAAAAGGATACCCAGTCAACTTGATTGATGGACTGGCCCAGGAAGTTACTGATAACAGGGAATCTAGGTATTACCCTTTATTAGGTACCGGGACAGCCAGTACTGAGTTGGTGATAGACAACACCACCTCCAAATTTAAGAATAGTTTTGCATATACATATTCTTCAGACTCTCAGGTAATTGAACAGGTCATCTTAAAGTACTGGCCCATTATTTCAGTGAATGAAGATATAAAATATCTCATCCCTTCAGTACCAGGTTTCGTTAGAAAAAGAGGAACGAATTTGAAAGAATGTTTTGAGAAAAACAAGGCTGTTAAGAATGAGTCCACTAGAATGAAGAAGGGTACCCATAGATGTGGTTCATGTAACCAATGTGCCTTCATGTTGAATAAAGAGATTATTTCTATCCCTTCCAGAAATTTTAGATACAAGTTTAAACAATACTTTAATTGTGCCACCAAAGGAGTGGTATACCTGGGAATCTGCCTACATTGTCACAGTTTTTATGTAGGCAAGACAGAGAGGACTTTTAGGAAAAGGGTCTATGAACACCAATATGATATTAGTAAGGGTAAAGTGACCAATGCCTTTTTTAAGCATTCACAACTATGTGAAAATATGCAAATTAAGTTCACAATTCTAGAACAAGTGACACCCGACCCACGGGGAGGGAACTGGGAAGTTAGGTTGGAGTATCGGGAACTGTTTTGGCAGCTTAGACTGGACGCAATTAGACCAGCGGGCATGAATGACGCCTTGAATATAAACAGTGTGCTTAAATTAAGAAAGGGCACGATTATAATAGGGGTTCTTGTAGACTGCTTAAATTTCCCCATTAAACATATTGTTATTGGATGTACTTGCAGTTTAGCCTAATGCCCTAGTTTGGTTACCATGTGCTGTATTGGTAATGAAGAAGTTACATTTATTTACTTTATGGTCTAGTTTAATATTTATTATTGTCATGTTTATTAATTTCATTACTATTTAATTTATTTTTTATGTGTTTTTATATGTGTTGTAATATATTATATATTTTCATTTTTGGCATTACTGGATTCAAAGTTGAGTTTGAATTTTGGATTGGAACATATATTTAACATTTAACGAAAGTTTATACACACTGTATTTTTAAGAAACTGATTAGGGATGACTCATGTGGGGGGGAGGGGTATGTCATGTGATGTTGCATTTAGTATTTAACATGGCTGACTACACAACAGATTTTTTAACCTTGAAGAAGCTCGGTAATAACCGAGCGAAAGCGCTTGGTTTATTGTTTGTTACTGTTTGGTGTGATTCAGATTACGTACCAATAAATGTGCTGTTCTCAACCTACTGCTTCTAACCATATTTTTTGGAGACTTGGGTACTGTGGCTGTGGACTTTGGTGATTCTTGGTCTTGTGTTCACATTGTTTGACATTCAGAACGCAATACAGTTAACTGAAGATATTAAAACAAATATCTTATTATCAATAAAATATACACCCTTTACACAATACTGGAAAGTTTTTAATTGGAAATGCTTGCACGGAGCATTCTTAACCCCAGACAGAATCAATAAAATTAGGTCTTCCATAAAAGGAATATGTTAGAGATGTGTGCAAGTACACCATGCAGATTGGAACCACATTTTCTTTGATTGTGTTAAAATTAAGCCATTTTGGAATGGTATTAACTTTCTACAAGCTTTATTTAATGAATCATTTTATTTAACTAAAGCTCTTATATTATTAAATGTGAACAAAGGTCCTCATTTGAATAGGCCAAACATGTATCTAGTATGGACTATACTTGCAATTTCAAGGAAGTGCATAACAAGAAGATGGAATACAAACACAATACCAACTTTGGATGACTTCTACAGCCTACTGAAGACCACAGCATTATTGGAAATTATAATTAAAGAACTAAGAATTTATCCAAAGCCATTTATCAACAATCCTTAGTGAAAAGTCTTATTGTTGATTGACACTTTACAATAATTGAGCAGACACTCTGACAATGGATTGGACATACTTATAAAGTAACTGTATACATTAAGATCTATTATAGTGTCAGGCTAATGTAAATAGTGTACATAGTTAATTAAGTTATGTATAAATACTATGGAATTCATTCAAATGTATTTGAAAAATAAAAAAAAAAATTTGAGAAAAAAATCAATTTAGAAAAAAAACTCATGAGGACATTGAATCTTATGACACTTGCAAAACAATATGGTGCTCTGTTATGGCAAGGTGCTGAGAATGCAAGTTGTATAAAAACATACATCAATTAGCATGCAGTTGTCTATTGTGAAATACTGTAATGATATATATATATATATATATATATATATATATAATTTTGTTAGTTTTTTGATATCTATTTATATATGAGTATACATACTGGTAACATAGTACAAGTCTAAATCATTATAACTGGTATTTATGCATAGACCTTTTCTTGCTAAATATCATTTCATTAAAAAAATAATAACTGTTAGGAAATGACTTATTAGTGCACTGACACAAAATAACTTCTCTCCAGGAGAAAATCATGTTGGTAAAAGCTGATAGAAGCTACAGTACTGCTTTTGAAATGCATATGAAGCAATTGCACTTCTGTTTCTAAATAAAGCCTAATCTGTCATCCTTTCCTGCATACCTTCCCCTCAGATGACAGCATTTGAGGAAGTAACTGCGTGCTTTAAAGCATGTTTTGTCTAATAACTTGAAAACTTCTAAAATGATCTACTTTTTTTTTTTTAGCACAGACCACCTTTTTATTCTCGTCTGTTCAGAAGAATTTACAGACTATGTAGCGTGGTGCCTAAAATTCTTACAGTACGTGAATGGTCTTTTGGTGTCGAGGCTTCATCTCGGTTAGCAGTTCATAACCATATGGCAACTGCTTTAGTGCAGAAATGGTAATTGATTTTTGAGGAAGAATGGTAAAACTAGTGATATGCTGTGATACTAGGATAGGGGTCACAAAACAGGATGATGTAGAGCGTGTTATAGCTCTTCAAGTTCTACATGCTAGGGTAGTACTATTAAATACATCATCAAAATGTGTTACTTTATATTTGCTGAGAACACAATGCTGTAGAACACTTGCACTGCTTAAAACCCTAACTTTCCACAAAACAGTGCAAGGGTCAGTTTGTTTGTCCAAAAATCTATATGAAAGTGTGGCACTATTGTCAGTGACATCATCAAAAAATATTGTCCATAGTTTTGAGAACACTGCTGTTGAAATCTTACTCTCCATAAGATAGTGCACAGTATTTTTAATGTTTTATTTTTAAAGAAACACCCTCCTTACATCACTCCCCTGTTCCAAGTTGCCCCCTAACAGATGAGGAAAGAAAGAAAATGAATAATAGTGGACAGGGCCATTACCTATGCACTACAAACATTACTGCACATGGGTAAAGAAAATAGATTCAGCCCCAAGTAGAGTTGTAACACTTTGCTTTGAAGCTTAAGCATTTGAATATACTTATTGATAAATATTTTAATTATTTGTTGTTGAGTACTTTGGAGCTGTCCCTAAAACTGGACCAGATCAGATGATTTCCAGAGTACAGAAGTCTCTTTCAATATCATTCATAGAGTATAATCCAGTATTTTGTTCTTTGTTCTCACCTGACAAAAGTAATCCTGCTTTTTGCCACTTGGAAGTTAGTTAACTCTCAGAATGTCCAGTCTGAAAGATCTCCAGTGGCATGTCATGGCAGAAAATAGCGAGAAGGTGAGTGTTGAATTTTCCTCACTTTCACATCTCAGTTTGTGAGATGTCACAGTCAGTATATTGTTTGAGGGTGTGGGGTCTTGCTCCTCACACTGGGGCGGGTGAGGGGGACATGGATGCATGCTTTCTAAAAAAAAAAAAAAAAAAAAAAAAAAAAGTGTTTTTTGTCTTTCGCAATGTTGGAGGTGTGCCTGTTGACCTCACAGGGGGTTTAGATGTTTTGGGTTAGAATAATGGAAGCACCTTATTGAGTCTGGCTTCTTTAACTAAATGACTTAGCTAATAAACAGTACTAAAAAGGGAAGAACCTATTAATAAAATGACACTAAGAATGTTACTTTATGATGTTCTGCAGTAGAGAACTTAACCATCCTTTTCCATTTATTATTCATATTTATGTTTATATTTTCATGACTGAGAGGTGTACATGCTATTAAAGGATATAATATGAAATGCCATGGTGGGATGGCAGGAAAATTCATTATCATTGGTTCATAGTCTGTTACTAGGCTAATGACCACTAGGACCTTTATAAGGCTAACTGTGCACCTCAATACAATTTTTCTCCCTGAGTACCTTGGGTGTCTATTAGGAGGGGTAGCACATTAGTTAAGAAGTAGCTAAGGGACTTGTGCCAGGGGGAGCGGTGTTAATTGGAGATTATACTTACTAATGGCCTCTGTTCATCAAAGACATGGGAGCCAGACCAGTGGTGAATTTGTGACTTCTCATCCAATGGTCAAGATTTTGTTTGAAAAGGGTCAGGAATGAACTCTGCTTCATGTAGATGGATAGTCCATTCTAAAACACAGGGATCCTTTGAGTCACATATCTGTCTTTCCAGCATGTTCTATCTATGTCACAAGTGAAGTTCAAATCCTTGGCTCTAGTGCTGTTTGTTTTATGGCTATGCAAAAGATTCATTGGTGCTGGATCTAAGGATGCCTGATAAGCCCAGTATAGGTTGTCTTTCAGGAGCCTGTAGGATACTGAGTACAGAGATAGGGCCTTTAGATGATCTGTGTAAGAGAGGGCATTCATGCCCTGGTTTCTCCTGGTGAGAAACCTTTGCGGGTGTTCACACTGTTGCAAGTGTCTGGTTAGCTACATGCCAAAGGGGGGTATTGAACTCAATGATGCATTTGATAAGAGCTGAGTAGAATAGTACTTTAACTTCATTGGGCTTAGATACCGTACCCTTACCTATAAGTTGGGTGACATAGAAAGATTTTCTTACTGTCTACGCTACAAGTTGATCAAAGGCCAGATTACCGTCTACATATGTTCCTAGATCCCTGTCTACTGGATGGACCCTTAGGGGTGTTTTATTGATAACTTGGGTGAACAATTTCCCAAAAGGAATTACAATGCATTTCTTGTCATTGAATTTCAAATGGTGGCTTTGGGCACCAGTCATTTATCTGTGTTAAACCTTCTTGGAAGATGTTCATGTTATGGGGGAAGTCTACGATAGCTTCCAGTTTAAAGTCATCTGCGAACTTGATTATCCAAAGGTCTTTGACATTAGCCTTGATTTCCAAGAAGAGGATGCCAAACAGGAGCAGGCCCAGCATGGAGCCCTGAGGTACTGCACTATTGGTGAGCCAGCCAGCAATCCATTGAATTATATATGGGTTTATGTCTAGTTCGGAGAGTTTGTCAAGGACGCCCGAGTGTGGTAATGTATTGAATGCCTTGGCCAGATCAAAGTATGCGGTATGCACTGTTTTACCTTCATTGATTGCCTTGTGACCTTCTCAAAGAAATCAGCCAGGTTAAGTAGGTATGACCTTCACTTAACAAAGCCAAACTGGTCTCCAGGTTGGCAATGTCCTTGTTGATCATTTCCATGATACTTTGTTACATGGTTTTGCATATTGGACTTGTAGGACTGATGTGTCTGTAGTCCCCAAGATTGGATGATGGTCCATTCTTAAGAAGATAGATGACCATTGTGGTCCTCCATTCACTTAACCTGTTTTGAGGCTGTAGTTGAAGCATACCTCACTCTTTTCACCCAAAAGACATCCCACTAGCAAAACAGCGTGGTATGAAAAGATGTCTCTATCCTTATCAAAAGTGGGCCATCAAAGAGCTATCACTTTAACAGAAAGGATGAGGTTAATACTTGACTCATTGCATCCTACAAGAGTAGAACTGTCAGGAAAGCAGAGTTCCTGTGTATCTTGTAAGAGTATGCTGATCTTTACAGGAGGCTTCCCTACACTTCTGAAAGAAGTATACTTATCAGTGATTTTTAAAGTCTAATTTCTGAATTCCTGGTACAGATGCAAGCACAAAGAGGAAGGCATCATGATGACATTGACAAGTTGATTTACTAAGCATGCATACAAAAATAATCAGCATGGTATGTACAGAGATGGAAATATTAATTACTGTTATCTATGTTTATAATTATTTTCATTTATTTATTTATTGACTTTTATTTACAAGGAAAGTCCATCTGGGTCACAAGAGCCCATTTTCAGTGGATGCTCTGGGAGAAAAGCTCCATTTAACAGTGAAAATTTTTTTTTCAAAAACATTACATAAAGTAACAGTTGAATTAATTTTATATTTTACAATAATGTATGTATTTGTAATAACTGAATGATTATTTTTAATAGTACAAAACTGGAGTACGATATGGTAATGTATACAAGCAATGGATGTTGGTAAAAAAAATTACATTAAAGCATGATGGGTAATCTGAAGATATTTTGAGATGTATATCTTTGTTTGATAAAGCAGTTATGACTACTAGCTGTATTTTCAAAACTACATTAATTACGTAAAACCTACATGACCCACGGGTGTACAAATGGTGACATGATATACAAAACATTAAGGCACGCAGTATAGTGACTCATTCTTACTATCTAGTAAGCATGGATGTGTACATTAATATTAATATGAAATAGTGTGAAGATAATATATGCCTAATTTGCACAGATTTTGTAATATCACGAAAAAACAGCATGCTACCCTTAGTTGTCATACGTAATTGGAAAGCTCCCATATAGGTGAACAATTCGCTCGCTGATATCTTGGATCTATCTTTTACACTTTCAGATATATAACCCTTTGTTTTAACCATAACAGTAGCAGTCTTTTGCAAATCCTATCCTACCTAATCCTTCTAATACCACTTCCTACTCTGCTAGAACTAAATACGCCATAACTGCCTCCTATAATTCCACAGCTCTATGGAACTATTTGACCAACTACTTAACAGTTACCCTATGCTGCTACTTTTGTGTAAAAAAAAATGTTTTTATTGTTGTTTTATAAATTTTATTGATGTATTCCATCATCGGTAACCCGTTTTTATGATATTTACTTTGTATTCTTATGAGATAATTTGAAATGTAAATGTGCAATGTGTACTATGTATTTGTATTTTTCTGGAGCTTTTCTCCCCAGGACTCCATTGAAAATGGGCTCCTTGTGGCCCAATTGGACTATCCTGGCAAACAAACTGCAAAAATAAAATGAATCTGCAGACAGACACCCATTGATATTAACACCACATTGTATCCCATTATTTACTGAAGAGCCTTCCTATTTTACATTTTGGTTACTTGCATAATTTATCAGATACTACAGATCTTATGATGGAGGTTTTCAGTAGAGGATTTTTGAAAAAAGCTCTCAGGAAGCAAGTGGTTTCCTGGCTTAGAAAACCTCAGGTAGCAAGGGGACTAATTAGCTTCCTGCTGCACAGGACTGAACAAGTTAAACCCCTTTAAGTTCCAAATAAAAACCAAGGACCTCAAGCCAGTACTCAATCTATGTGGCAAAAAACAGTTTATTCCAAAAGAGTTCTTTTATATCCTCATGGTTCAGACCACCCTTCCTTTCCGGTCTTAAGAAGAACGGACGTGCTCTTTGGCCCTCCAGGATGCCTGTATTCACATCAAGCTTGTCTAGGAATGTAGGATGTTTCTATGTTTCTGGCAAAAAGTCAGCCACTACCTATCATGGACACTTCCATTTGAGACCATCACAATTTCTGGGCTGCTCACCAACTGCATGCCTGCATTTGCAGTAAACCAGGAGATGCAAGCTGTCAAGGTGCTTCCATATATGGATTGTCAAATTGTAGCAAGAGAGTCCTTCCTGACTCTGTTCTAGTTCTTAGAAATCATACTGAACACTGATCAATGATGCCAAACCTGATGCTTCCATTCACTGGATGTGTGCAGGACACACTATATTCAACATGTTGTTCTACTCTCCAATAAGATCCTGCTCATACAGAATATCCAAACACAAATGCTCTCTGTCTGCTTCACAACCTTGAGCCTAATGGTAGCTACAATATACAATGTTCTCAATTCTAAGTTTGGTATAAAAGTGTGCTACTGTTAACTTTGAAATTACAGTGCAGCCCACTCTAAGTAACTCCCCAGAACTCTTCCAGTCAAATTTTCCAAAACCAGCAGGAAAATTTTCAGTTGATGGCTCCACAAACTGAATCATACTCTGAGCAGACCCTTTCTAGCTACCACCCCAGTTTAGAATGTTGTACAGATTCTATTACCCTGAATGGGGGGTATCAAGGCCAGATGGCCCAGTGTGCGTGATCATACACAAATCCCAGTTCACATATCAGTAGTTTATAAATCAAGGTTGCTCTTCTCACTTTGCAAGCATTTCAATATTCTCACTCCAACAACATCTGGTATGTGAATCAACAGGAAGGAACACACCCCTCTGCCCTCTACCGAGAAGTCATGTGAGCATGCTAGTAGGACATGTCTATAAATTGCCTTATGGTAGCCAGTCCGATTTGGGAAAAGCCAGTTCATTAGCAGAGCCACTATGTCATGGCCTACTGATGCAACATGAGTGGTGTCTTAGTAAATCTGTAGCACAGAAATGTTTCTATCATTGCAGGAGTGCATGACTCAAAACCTTTTGCATTCACAATCAAACGCAGTAACTTCTTCTCCTTTATTCTTCCTTTAGGAGAACATCAACTTGATGATCTTACACAGAAATGGCTCCTGGGACAACTCTACATTTTTCTGTCATTTTTCATGATTCCCAAATTTTAAAAAAAGCCAAACTGAGCAAAACCAAGGGGATTCTCAAACCTCCATATTGTCCCAACTAGTTTTGCTCTCCTGTTTGAATGATAGCCAAGGGACTCTTCCTACTCAGCCTGTTTGTATCAAATTCTAAAAAAAAAAATCTAACTAGTACTCAGAGGTTGAATGTCAGAAAAACTTTTAAAAACAAATGTACATTTTTCTTTCATTTAGGCTTCAGAAAGACTTTAATGGTTTATGTCTCCTATTCTAGATTATTTGTCATAAATATATGATAAGGGTGGCACACTGGTACAAGGGGTAGCATAGCCATCTTGCAGCAAGAGGTTCTCTGGTGCAATTCTTGGCTGGGATGCCTTCTGTGCAGAGTCTGCATGTCTTTCCTGGTTTATGTGTGTTTGCTCAGGTTTCCTCTGACATTCCAAAGATGTGTAGTAGGTGCCTTGGGCACTCTATATTGACCATAGCTGTGAAAGTCTAGGTATGTCTGGTATGGGAGAACAACATTGGTAGGTCTAGCCACTTGTTGGTGTGAACATTGGCTGTAGGTGACTCTCTTTGTTTAAGTGTCATCCTGACCTCGTGCAAAAATGGGAAAAATGTGTTGTGGATGGATGGATGGATGGATGGATGGATACTGTACTGGTTTATGTAATTCCTCCAGTAAAGTACATTTAGCATCCATTTTTGAGTTTTTTTTGTTGTTCAGAGCACTGGTGCTTTATTAGGATTTGACATAAATAAGGGAAAAATAGGAGGGAAGATGAGAAGACAGATACTAATTACTGGGGAGATTAAAATCTAGAATAGTTAGCAACTGGACTGGAGAGAAACACAACTTTGGGACCTAAGAATATATAATGACAACACCCTGAAAAAAAAAATAAAAAAGGAAGTAAAATTAAGGAACAGTCATGAGAAATTCAGCAAGTAGGGGAAAGATATGGCATTAGGACATTATTAGATCCAGTAAACATGTCAAATTGTAATAAGCAGAGGGTGACAACTGCACAATAGGAATGGAAAAAGTAAGTAAGGTGACAGAAACAAATAAAACAGGAAAAGAAAAACAAAACAGAAAATGACAAGAGGGGCACAGACAGCAGAAACTGAATGGGCTAAGTGAGCAGAAAAACACACTGAATAAGGAGGGGGGGGGCACACTCATAATCCACATGTGCACTCTTAGAAAAATATATTCTAAACAATGAAAGAAGTGTATATGTAACATGCTTGGATTTATTTTATTACCTGTAATTTAAAAAATAAAAAGACTGCTCTTTTGTTTATCACTTTTACCATTCAGATATAACTATCATACGAGCAGAGAAAATAAACAAGAATAAATCATAAGAGCAAGGGAATAAATTCTGACCCCATACTCCATGAACCTCACCAATGATTTGCTGGTTAAGGTGCAAGTTATACTCACCAAACAGCTTATTCGTCCCCCAACATTACCACCATTACATGATTTAATTCTTTGTAAAGATGACCTTCTTCAGTACACCTGAAATCACCATGGCAAGTTATTATCCTCAGATTAAATGAACTGTGCTTAGCACTTTCTAACTTTATAGAGTGAGTGCCTTTATTTATTTATTTATTTGACTTATTTACTGATATTTGATTGCTGAGAAAGTCTGACTGGGTGGACCATTTTCACTGGAGCTCATTATATGGTGCTAGAATATGAAACCTCTTGCTAGTACAGGCCAGGAGGTCAAGAGTCACATCTCCACTACTTTTAAAAGTGAAATGATTACTTCCTTTTTTCAGCATTCCTTAAGTCTTCTTGCACTACGTGACGTGTAGTTCAGAGATCTTAATGACTCACATGAACCAATTCCACCACTTCTATCCAAGTATGCACTTTGACTGTTTACGAATATCATTACTGTTCACTACCCCTGGGCTTCCGGATATTGGCAAAGGCTCTTGCCACCCCCATAGTGCCTTTTTTAGGCAAGGCTCAAATTCTAAACCTACCACCCTAGAACACAAAAAAGGAAAAAAACTAAGGGTAATGCTGCTCAATGCCAGAAGTCTCAATCTCAAGATGCACGCACTCGAGGCCTTTCTCAGTATGGAGAACATTGATGTCTGTGCTGTGACAGAAACCTGGTTCAAGGCTCCTGAGGGCACCCCAGCACTATCAGGTTTCACCTCATATCATGCGTTCCGGCCACAAAATCCGGACAACACCAAGAAAGGAGGGGGGGGTGTCCATATTCATAAAGGACACACACACCTCAAGGTTGGTGGCAACGCACGATGCATCAGAGACCATCCAGGTGCAATTAACCATAGACAAGACTGCTCTGCAATTTGTAGCATGTTACAGGCCACCCTCTCAAACTCAGGAACCTCACATGGCCTTCCTGAAAACATTGGAGGGGATAAATGTATCTCCAAACACCATCATACTAGGTGATTTCAACTACCCTAATATAGACTGGGAACACTACTCAAGCCCAAACACTCTAGCCCAAAGGTTCCTGGACTTCATAAACTCAAATGCCATGGAACAACTAGTCACCATCCCCACAAGAGGAGAAAACATACTTGATCTCATCATCATGAACATGGGATCACAATGTTCAACACCGGAAGTATACCCCTCACTGGTGAGATCAGATCACAAACTAATCTTGCTGGAGGTCCTCATCCCACCCCCACCTGAAATAAAAAAGACCACAGTAAAAAACTTCTCAAAAGCTGACTTCACACTTCTAAAAACTAGTGTGGTCTCCTTTAAGGCCCCTGAGCCAGTGGTAAACATTACTCAAACTGCTGAATCACTTACAAATGCCTTCTACCAGCACCTACAGGACTGCATGGATCAGGCAATCCCAAACAAAACTAAGACTCTTTGTACCAAAGGCAAGCATCCAGTCTGGTGGACCCCAGCCATAAACAAGCTCTACAACAAAAGGAGGAAGCTACTACAAGATAGAGCAAAATCCTTGAAAGGTAAGACACCTTTGATCATTATAAGTAAAAACTAAGAGCTCTCATAAAATCATCCAAGGCAAATTTTGAGAGAAAAATTGCCAAGGACTCAAAAGACAATCATAAGGCCTTCTTTAGCTATGTTAGAAACCTAGGAGGAAACTCCCAGATATGCTCAGAATTAGTTCAAAATGATGTGAAGATTACTGAACCTACACACATTGCCAACATACTGGCTGACAGGTTCAGTGCAAACTTCTCCCCCAAAAGGAGAGATATCTATACCAGAGGATTGTAGCCCCCCAAACATCTCCAACGCCCAAGTGAGAACTGCTCTCTCCAAGGCAAAAAACACAGCATCCATGGGACCGGATGGTGTCCCCGGCTGTGTGCTCCATGAACTCAATGAGGAATTAAACCCGCAGTTAGGACAGCTGTTTAATCTTAGCCTCACCTCAGGATACGTACCCAAGGAGTGGCGCACGGCAACTGTGGTCCCACTTCACAAGTGCAGTGCCTCCTCCGACCCTGGAAATTACCGTCCCATTAGCTTGACAAGCCTTATCTGCAAAGCCATGGAGAGGATCATAATGGAACTCATAAATAAAGACATAGGAAACTTGCAGACTTTGGATCCAACCCAGTTTGGCTTTGTCAAAGGCAGATCATGCCTTTTAAACTTGGTTGACTTTTTCGAAACAGTCACCAAGGCCATTGATGAGGGCACGGCAGTCCATACAGCCTACCTCGACCTGGCAAAGGCTTTCGACACAATACCCCACTCAGGTATCATCGAAAAACTCATCAGCTTGAATGTAAACCCATACATCACAAGATGGGTTGCAAACTGGCTAAGTGACAGAACCCACAGGGTCAGAGTTGCTGGCGCCATGTCAGACTCAAAGCCTGTCACAAGTGGTGTCCCACAGGGCTCAGTCCTGGGACCACTCTTGTTCAGCATCTACTTTTCTGAAGTACAAGCAAACACAAGAGGGTTATGGCTGACAAAGTTTGCAGATGACTGCAAACTGTGCGCCATAGTCGAAAACACATCTGACACAGATATCCTTCAGAAGGGCCTCACAGAAACGGATAACTGGTGCCAGAGCCATGGCCTAAAGTTAAACGCCAAGAAATGCATAGTCATACCCTTCGGGAAAAACAAGGTTACCCCTAGCTACCATATAGGTGGCAATCCACTGAGCACAGAAGAAGTCATCAGGGATCTGGGGACCCAGGTTGACAGTAACCTTTCGTTTGACACTCATGTTGCCAAAGTAGTTAGGAAAACCTTCTACATTGCCCACCTGATCATGAAGGGATTCACATCTAGATCTAGGGAGGTCATCATCCCCCTGTACTCATCACTCATTAGACCTATGATTGAGTACAGTGCCCCATTCAGAATGTATCTGACCCGACATCTGCAGCAGCTGGAAAGGCCCCAAAAGTTCCTCACCAAAAGGATAAAGGGTCTCAAAAATATGTCTTATGCTGCCCGACTGAAAGAACTCCAGCTCTATTCAGTCGCATACCGCTTGCTCAGAGGTGACCTGTGCCTGACATATAAGGCCATGTCAAACCCAGATTTGATGAATATGCTTCACCTCAAAAAATCTAGATCCCTCAGAACCACAAGGGTGGGAGACTTAAACCTTGACATGGTTATTAATAGAACATGCTGGAGGGACAGATTCATCACCCAGAGACTCCCTATGCTGTGGAACAAAATCCCGGTACATGTGAGGCAGAGCACCTCGCTGGCCTTGTTCAAGAGGAATCTTGACCAATGGATGGGAGATCGCAGATATACCCCAGGGATTACTTCAGTGTCACTGCTTGACAGAGGCACAGCAAAATAATAGGCATAGTTTTCTTCAAACTAAAGGGGTGGCGAAAGCCACATAACTATGGGCTAGGCTTATAAATGCCTTTGGGCAGATAGCCTAGTATGAACCTATGAACCTATGAACCTATGAACCTATGAAGACTAACCATTTTGTGAGACTATAATGGAGAAATGTCTGGAGAGCATGGACGCCATAGAGTGTGTGTGTGTGTGTGTGTGTGTGTGTGTGTGTGTGTGTGTGTGTGTGTGGAGGCAAAGTGGAGAATAAGCTTCAGAAATCATTAAAAAATGTAATTTGCAGAGGGAGAAAGGGCTACATGGCAGAATGAAAACAAAAGGAAAAAGGGGCGTGAAAGGAAAGTGCTAAAAGGAAAAGTAAGGGCATACAAACAGTGAAATGAAGAACGAAGTAAAGCACTGAAGTGGTTAAAGTGGAGTACCACAGGGTTCAGTCCTCGGTCCTCTCCTGTTTGGTATCTACTTTTCTGAAGTACAGGCTAACACAGAAGGTCTTTGGCCAACAAAGTTTGCAGATGACTGCAAACTAGGAGCCATAATTGAAACTCCTAACGATGTGGACATCCTACAAAAGGGCATCACTGAGACAGATGTCCGGTGTCTAAGCCATGGCCTCAAGCTCAGTGTCAAAAAGTGCACTGTCATCCCCTTTGGTAAAAACTCTGTACCCATGAGCTACCACATAGGTGGTAGTCTACTTAACACAAAGTATGATAAGAGACCTTGGGACACAGGTGGGCAGTAGTCTCTCTTTTGATAATCACATTGCCACAGTAGTCAGGAAATCCTTCTACGTGGCACACCTCATCACAAAAGGTTTCTCATTCAGGAAAAAAAGAGGTCATTGTTCCCCTCTACTCGTCACTCATTAGACACATTATAGAGTACAACACCCCTTTTGGTATGTACCTCACAAGACATCTACAACAACTGGAAAGGCCACAGAAATACCTCACAAAGAGGATTACTGGCCTCAAACCGATGCCCTACACAGTCTAAAAAAATTCCAGCTTTACTACATCGCATATCGCCTACTCAGAGGTGATCTCTGCCTAACATACAAAGCTATGTCAAACCCAGAGCTGTTGGACATGTTCCACTTAAAGAAATCCCAATCCCTCCGAGCTACACATTCTAGGGACCTAAACCTTATCACCACAATAAACAAAACATGCTGGAGGGATAGATTCCTGTCCCGGAGACTTCCCATACTCTGGAACAAACTACCTATCTATATCAAACAAAGCTCCGCATTAACACTCCAAGAAAAATCTTGATGATTGGATGGGAAATGGGAAATAGGAAATTCACCCCGGGGATCATCCCTGTGGCTCTGCTCAACAAGGGCATAAGGAAAATAATTTTCTTGGGTGGCGAAAGCCAGGGCACCTTTTTGGCTAGGTTTGTATAGGCCCAATGGCCAATAGCCTAGTACCTACCTATGAACCTAAGTGAGAGAGCATATAGATAGGTGAGGTGCACTAAGCTGAAATTATAATGAGAGTGGGTAGGCTGGAAAGGAATAATAAAAAGTCCTCCTTTAAATACTTATGGGAGAAGAGAAAGAAGGGTATGAAATGAATTAGCTGAGGAAGGGAGTTGGGGTTATAAAGAAGCAAGGGAGAAAACAGATGTTCTTAATTTCATTGCATTGAATCTAAAAGGAAGTGGGTAGAGAAAATTAAGAGATCTGAAATCATGGAACCTCCAAGTTAGTGAACAACAGAGTCAAGAATAACTACCAATATGTATTTATGGCTAGGAGATCATGTTGGGCTAATCTGATAAATTATTTGGTTGGATGGCTGAAGAGGTAGACAGAAGTTACCTGGATAATGCACTGGACATGAATTTCAAGCAATACATTTGAATTAATGCAACTTAGAAGGATGAACGGGAATATCATGGGGTGGGGTAGAAAGTTTATGGAGGTTATAACTGAAAAGGAAGCTCTGGGGGTGAATATCAAAGGAAATAAAGATTATCAGTGGAGTGCTATAGGGGTACATATGGGAGGCGGCATTGTTTAATGCATATGAGCCCACAATTAAAATAGGGTGAGGAATAAGCAAACCCTATATTTAGTTATACTTAATCTGGAGACATTGCTGAGAGTCAGCCTAAATGGTCTGGTGTGAGTAACATCAGCTAACGTTTAATGTAGAAAACTGTAAGCAACTGCACCTTCAGTACAGTAATCCACATGCAGAGCATGAACTGGAAGATGAAAATGGAAAGGAGTAAAGACGTTTTTGTCATAACACTAAACCAGGTCACCTTTCCACAGTTATCTCTAAAACAATGAATCATTGCCTACTGATCTTACATCCGAGTGTGAGTGGAATAACTGTGAAGGTGAAGGCTTTCAGTGTGTTTCATGTCAGTGTATCAAACTTAGGGAAGTCATGAACACGTTTAATATATTTGAATGTGGAGAGGTAGGCAGATAAAAATGCAGTGATGAGACTGAAATATCAGAGTAACTAAAAATTAAAATTATGCCATATATACATACATATACACACACACATTATATATAGATTACAAAAAAAAACTGCAGTCAGTCTCAGGTAACAAGTACTTTATTTATGCAGAAACCAATTCTTTATTGACAAAAAATAAATAGATGAGCACTTTCACCCTTAACAGAGCTACATTAGATCTAACTCATCCTGAGCAATAAGGATAAAAACAGAGTTGAAGATGTGTCCGGTCAAAACGTCAGAAGGTTTGAAATCAGATGATCCGAAAGTCAGAACTATAATGTACAAATTTCCACTAGTGGGTAAAAAAATCACAGTATTTCTAGGCATAAATCATCTTTTGAAGTTTATTCTGAATATTCCCCAAATAAGTGTACCATAAAGGAGATTACACACACACACACACACACACACACACACACACACACACACACACACACACACACACACACACACACACACACACATACACTTGTATGTGACTTTCATTAAATTTGTGTTTTGTTTAAAATATTTAGGTGTTCCAAAGTGTATTTAATCAAAGGCTTGCTTGGTCATGCCTTGTTAGGTGTAGCAACCGTAAACCCAAGGAAGCGTTCGCAGCAACTCTGTAACCAAAATGTGCACAAACCAGCTACGCCACCCGCTATGTAGTCTTGGGAAAACCGCTAAACTCCTTCAATAATGACCAAGGTACCAATAACTCACTTTGCACAAACAAGAGCAGCAGCCCGCTTTGAACATAAACATCCACAATTTATTATAAAACAAGATACAACTGAACAAATAGTTTAGCGCTTTCACCTGTCCACATTGTAGGCTTCATCAGAACTGAAGTATCATGTTTTATAATAAATTGTAGATTTTTATGCTCAAAGCGGGCTGCTGCTCTTGTTTGTGCAAAGTGAGTTATTGATATCTTGGTCATTCTTGAAGGAGTTTACTGGTTTTCCCAAGACTACATAGCTGGTTTGTGCACATTTTGTTTACCTTGTTAGGTGTAGACCAGATCCATCAGTTTATGTAGGGTTTGACTGCTAGTCTGTAGAGGTAGAAGGGAGGTATGTGGGAGGTTGGCATAATGGTTAAGGTCTTTACCTTACAGACACAAAGTGTAGGGTTTGATTCTTACATGAGGTAATTGGTTTGCAAGAGCAGTTAGCCTAGTGCTAATCTATGAACCTATATTAGCTAAACCCAAATAACGTCAACAGGTGTATAAGTGTTGTTTTGTTATGGAGTTTTGTTATCCAGTTTAGTTTGTTTGTTTTGTTTATCATCAATGGAATGGATAGCTGTTTTTTATTGAAAATAACTAATGGTGATATTTTTTTTTAAGTATATGAAGTTTTTAACATTTTTGAGAGATTTCTTTTTCTAGCATTGGTGCAACTGTGGAATTCAGAGGTTATAAGGGGCTTGCTTTCCACATGGAGGGGTGGAAGGTGCCACTCTACAAGAAACAGTTCAACATTTGTTTCAGTGCAGTTCAACATTTTTTCCATTTATTTGATTTTCAACATTATTCTTATTTGAGCATTCATACATAAGCCATGTATGTATATATATATGGAAATATGGATACATTTACTTTTCTCTCATTGATGAATCTTCACCATTGCTAATGTCCTCAAGTTAACATCACCAAGCAAATATCAACACACTTAACTGCTGCACATGCTTTGAGGTTATTCTTCGGAGCATGCAAATTTTCAAACATTGTTTTTAAAGGGAGGCAAGGCCCCGCACCCCAACTTCAGGATCACACATTCCCAGGGAAAGGGCATATTACTGAAGCACAGGAATGGTCAGTCTTAATGGGTTGACCATCTGTTTTATCAACTGAAGCATGTGGACAAAGCAGAGGTCAACATTAGGGAGTTTTGCTTATTTTCAACACTCCAATGTATGCATTTGTGTGTGTCTCTCTCTCTCTATATATATATATATATATATATAGATAGATAGATAGATAGATAGTATATATATATATATATATATATATATATATATATATAGATAGATAGATATGTACATACACATAGACACAAACATACACATAATGGATCCACAATACTCTGTTGACTTATAATTTTGTCAACCGTGTGGTGTGTGGGTGGCCAAAGTGGTGCAGCGGTTAGCATTACCACCTCACAGCAAGAGGTCCTCCGGTTTGATTCTCGGCTGGGGTGCCTTCTGTACGGAGTCTGCATGTCCTCCCTGTGGTCGTGTGGGTTTCCTCCAGGTGCTATGGTTTCCTCCCACATCTCAAAGACATGCTGTAGGTGGATTGGACACTCTAAATTGGCCCTAGGCATGAGTGCGTGTGTGTGTGTGTGTGTGTAGATTCTGTGGAAGGTTGGGTGCTGGGCTGGCAACTCGACACTGTAAAACTCAACTGCCAATCATGAGCAGACAGGTGATCCACTGTGGTGACCCCTAACCAGGAAAAGCTGAAAGAAGAAGAATTGTGTAGTGTGTGTGCATGTTTGATCAAGCATTTTTTTGCTCAAGTGAATATGTGTGTGTGTGTGTGTGTGTGTGTGTGTGTGTGTGTGTGTGTGTGTGTGTGTGTGTGTGTGTGTGTGTGTGTGTGTAATGTCAAAAAGAGGAAGTATATTTGGAGAAGATAAGAGTATAGCTGTTGGATTAGTGTGGGAAGTGAATGTATGTGCAAGAGTTTGTGGGTTAGCACAAGAGTAAGTTCTAAAATAGGTGCTAGATTTTGTGATGTATGTGTGACAGGATGTGGGTGTACTAGTGTTACTGCCAGGAATGGAGTATATGTTAGGTAAGGGGATAGATCTGCTGTAGTACATTTGTTCATGTTTCTGGTATGTGTCTAACATTGTCTTGTATAGTGAAAATGTTCTGGAAAGGGTTTTTGCTGGGCAATGTTTCATATTAGGCTTAGGGCAGTGTTAGAGTTAGTGTGCATTAGTAAGGTGTGTAAGGGGCAAAGCCTAACCCTGCCCCTAAACCTTCTTCTGAATTGTTTCAAGACTACTTCACCATTTAACTTTGGCCACTTTTCACTTAATCACCTTCCCAGAGTACCCATTCTATTATAGAACTTACTGCCTTTAGTGACCAGTATTCTTTCTTCCAGTCCCATGGCAATGTCACTAAAGTTTAAAAAAAATGACTCCAAGAATGATGACACTTACAAATCACTAGTGACTTATGACTCATTAGACTGTCCTTCAGTCACAGCAGGGCTGCCTTCTGGCCTCTCTGCAAAGTATATACATTGTTACCACCATTAACTCTAGTATCATACTGTCTAATTTATTCCCAAATTATCTATAATAAATTTAAAAACTTCAAGCAGAATACATCACATATTCCCCCATTTTCTACAACTTCTCACAAAACAATATTTCCAAGTTTTGCAAACTTTTTCTGTGTTTCTGGACGTTTTCCTGGTTTGCACACTTTTCTCTGTATTTGAGAGCATTTCTCAGTATTTGGAAACATTCCTCAGTGTTTGTGAGCTTATTTTCACAGATTCTTGGTACTGCAGGTATTCTGCCTTTTGTTATAAATCATTTGTTACTGTACTTGTGCTCAAAACCTATTTGTTTTACATCAAGAGGGTTAACCTATTTGTTTTACATTAAGATGGTTTTATTCTGCACTCTGGTGGGAGCAAAGAACTGATTCAACCCATCTTAGTTGGAAACTGCTGGTGGAAGGCTTATTGTGTGTTTATTGGATTGGCCTGGGGGCTTAACTGTGCAAAAATCTTGCAGCCTGCTGATATAAATGCCTTACATTTGCTCATAGGTTTATAGGTAGGTACTAGGCTATTGGCCCTAGGGCCTATATACGCCTAGCCAAATGTACCCTGGCTTTCGCCACCCAATAAAATTATTTTCCTGTGCCACTGTCGAGCAGAGCCACAGAAGTGATCCCCGGGGTGAATTTCCTATCTCCCATCCAATCATCAAGATTTTTCTTGAAGAGTGCTAATGAGGAGCTTTGTTTGTTATAGATAGGTAGTTTGTTCCAGAGTATGGGAAGTCTCTGGGACAGGAATCTATCCCTCCAGCATGTTCTGTTTATTGTGGTGATGAGGTTTAGGTCCCTAGAATGTGTAGCTCGTAGGGATTGGGATTTCTTTAAGTGGAGCATGTCCAAAAGCTCTGGGTTTGACATAGCTTTGTGTGTTAGGCAGAGATCACCTCTGAGTAGGCGATATGCAATGGAGTAAAGCTGCAGTTTTTTGAGACGGTCTGCATAGGGCATCTCTTTGAGGCCAGTAATCCTCTTTGTGAGGTCTTTCTGTGGCCTTTCCAGTTGTTGTAGATGTCTTGTGAGGTACATACCAAAAGGGCTATTGTACTCTATAATGGGTCTAATGAGTGACGAGTAGAAGGGAACAATGACCTCTTTTTTCCTGGATGAGAAACCTTTTGTGATGAGGTGTGCCACATAGAAGGATTTTCTGACTGTTGTGGCGATGTGATTATCAAAGGAGAGACTACTGTCCACCTGTGTCCCACGGTCTCTTATCACACTTTCGGTGTTAAGTAGACTACCACCTATGTGGTAGTTCATGGGTACTGAGTTTTTACCAAAAGGGATGACAATACACTTTTTGGCATTGAGCTTGAGGCCATGGCTTTGACACCAGGCATCTGTCTCAGCGAGGACCTTTTGTAGGATGTCCACATCTTTTGGAGTTTTGATTATGGCTCCTAGTTTGCAGTCATCTGTGAACTTCATTAGCCAAAGACCTTCTGTGTTGGCCTGTACTTCAGAGAAGTAGATACCAAACAGGAGAGGACCCAGAACTGAACCCTGTGGTACTCCACTTGTCACTGGTCTGAAGCTGGATTTAGAGTCTGCTACTTTCACAGTGTGGGTTCTGTCAGTGAGCCAGTTTGCAACCTATCTTGTGACATAGGGATTTATACCTAGTTTAGTGAGTTTATCTATAATTCCAGAATGGGGGATGGTGTCGAAAGCCTTGGCGAGATCTACATAGGCTGTGTGAACCACCTTACCCTCATCTACAGCTTTGGTGACTGCTTCAAAGAAGTCTATCAGGTTTAGGAGACATGATCCGCCTTTTACAAACCCAAACTGGGTGGGGTCCTGAGTTTGGAGATTACAAATGTCATTATTTATAAATTCCATGATGATATGCTGCATAGCCTTGCAGACCAGGCTCGTTAGGCTAATGGGGCGGTAGTTTCTGGGGTCTGTGTTGGCTCCCCTCTGTGGAGTGGGATAACTGTTGCTGTGCGCCATTCAGTGGGCACATAGCCTGAGGTGAGGCTATGACTGAACATGGTACTTAGGTGGGGTACCAGTTCGTTCTGTAGTTCATGTAGAACACAGCCTGGGATGTCGTCAGGTCCCATGGATGCTGTGTTCTTGGCTTTGGATAGTGTGTTTTTTACCTGTGCAGTCATGATTACAGGAACTTTGCATTCTTCTGGTATAGAGATGGGCCCTTTAGGGGATGACAGAGGGGTAAAGTTAGCACTGAACCTATCCGCCAGGATGTTGGCAATATCAGTTGATTCTATATATTTAGTGCCATTGTGCTGTAACTCAGAGCAGATCTGTGTGTTGCCATTGAGATTCTTGACATAGCTATAGAATGCTTTGTGGTTGTCTTTAGAGTCAGTGGCAATTTTGTTTTCATAACTAGCTTTGGAGGATTTTATGAGGGATCTCAGCTTCTTACTGAGGCTGACCAGGGAGTTTCTCCAATCATGGGATTTTACTCTTTTTTGCAAAAGTTTCTTTCTTTCTTCTGTTGTAGAGTTTGTTTATGGCAGGGGACCACCAGATTGGCTTCCTTTTTTTGGAGGATAGCATCTTGGTTCTGTTAGGGATTGCACGATCCATGCACTCGTGTAAGTGCTTATAAAGTGCATTTGTGTAAGACTCAGCAGTCATACCTCTATTGTCTGTCAGCATGGGTGTCGTGAAGTTTGCCACTTCTGTCTTAAGAAGCGTGAAGTTGGATTTGGGTAATTTTTTTACTATGTTTTCCCTAATGGGGGGGTGGGGGAGGGATGTGGTTGTCTAGGGTGATTAGCTTGTGGTCGGATCTGACCAACGAGGAATTGACCTCTGGTGTGAAGCACCGGTTGCCCATGTTGGTAATAACCAGGTCTAGGATATTGCTGCCCCTGGTGGGGGTGTGGATAAGTTGATCCATGGCATTATAATTATGAATTCCAGAAAACGTTGAGCACAAGAGTTGGTACATGAGTAGTTTTCCCAGTTAATGGTAGGGAAGTTGAAATTACCCATTATTAGGGTGTTAGGTTGTACTCTAATACTTTCCATTGTGTGAGACTGTTCTTATTTATTCAGAGCTTGGCTATACCTGGCTCAGACTCCTTTGACTACAGCACTCATGCATTGTATCCAAAGCTATCCATGGACCTACAAAGCTGATATAAGTATTTTTTGCACTTGCTCTATCTCATGCTATTTAATAGTTATGTGCTGAATTCATTGATTTGTTTGAATTTATCAGTTTTTCCACCTGCATGTATTAAAAATGCCATCTGCTTGTTAATGACTGTTATACGATCATTTTAACAGTATCCTTACATTTCCTAACCTCCTCTGATACTGCAAAAAGCTATTTTGAGTTTACCAAAGTTCTCCTGAGTTTGCCAGAATATTTTGAAGTTTTGCTAAGGTTTTCTGTGATTGTAGGAGTTTACTTACTTTTGCACACATTTTTTCTGTATTTGGGAACATTTTCTAGGGTTTGTGAACTTACTTCCAAGGATTCCTGATACTTCAGGAGCTCTGTCTTTTCTTGTAAAGCATTTGTTAGTGCACCTGAGCACAAACCCATTTGTTTTACATTAAGAGAGCTTTATTCTGCACTCTGGTGGGAGCAAAGGGCTGATTCAACCCAGCCAATTTGGAAACTGTTGGTGGAAGGCTTATTGTGTGTTTATATGATTGGCCTAAGGGCTTAACTGAGTTACAAGTATTTCGTCTTTCTGGTATAAAAGCCTTATGCATGTGTGAGACTTTGCTCATTTAATCAAAGCTTCTCTATGCCTGGCTTTGACTTCTGTGACCAAAATACCCTTGGATTGAATCTAAAGCCATCTGTGAACCCAGAAAATTGATAGAAGTATTTTTTTGCACTTGATCTAACTATTTCAGTATCATTTAACAGTTCTGTGCTGCATTTATTGAGTTGTTTGAATTAATCACTGTTTTTCAGCCTACACTTGTTAAAGAAATGTCATGTGTTTGTTACTGTACTGTTGTTAGGTCATTTTAACACTATCCTGATATGTCCTAACCTCCTGTGATACTGCATTAACTGTTCTGAGTTTGCCAAAGTTCTACTAAATTTGCTAAAATATTTCTAGGATTTGCAGTGTCTTTCTGTGTTTGTAGAAGTTTTCTAATGTTTGCACACATTTTTCTCTACTGGGGAACATTTATCAGGGTTTGTGAACTTACTTCCAAAGATTCCTGATACTTTAGAAGCTCTGCCTTTGGTTATAAAGCATTTGCTACTGCACTTGAGCTTAAAAAACAGTTCGTTTTACATTAAGAGGGTTTTATTCTACACTCTTGTGGTAGGAGAAGGCTGACTCAACCTATTTGAGTTGGGAACTATTGGTAGAAAGCATATTTTGTGTTTATCTGATTGGCCTGAGGGCTTAACTGTGTAAAACTCTTTCATGTTGCTGGTATGTAAACCTCACATTTGTGCATCACACAAACATGTTGTCTCTTGTATATAAACAAACATTTCCAGTTTAAAATCCTCTATAGGAAATGCCCTCCATAGTGCCCATTTTTCATAGCTGCTCGAAGAGCTGCCAGGTTGCACAGAGGGCAGCGCCAATGCAGGTCATCCTATAGTATACCACTAAACACACTCACTTAGAACATTAAGTAACTCTCTCCTACTCCTTCCCATCTAGTAAGGATCTGGTATAACAGATAGGTGCTTCCCTGTTATCTGGTTCTGGCCTGGTGGATATGGGCATCTTGAGCCAGTATGGTAACTGACTCATGTTCACTGACAACCACTAAATTTTTGGACAGACATACACTGTATGTGAGAGAGGCAAAGCTCTCAAATGCACACACAGAAATGCAAAAGAGGTTGTCAGCATCACACCCAAAACAATGACTACCAACACTTAGGAATAAACACATAGACACACATATACGGAGGTATTCACATGTAACCTACCCAAACCTCCAGGTCCTAGTAGCCCCACTTTCAGGCCTATAAAGCAACACACCACACACCCAAACATTCTAGTTATTACAGATTCCATTGTAAGACATACTGATGTCCCATTTACCCAGGCTAAACATGGAGAAGATCACAGTGAGCTGTCTGTCTAGAGCAAGGACCCACCAGATCAGGCATGCACTTTAAGGCTTTAAACCACAAATACCAGTATGACACAGTCATAGTCCATGTTGGTGTAAATGACCCAAGACATACCTCAGTGAACTATATGAAGAGAGACATGATAGAGCTGTCTGAATCTAACCTTGAGAAGCATCTTACCTTCACCAATGATGATGCCACAGTATCTGCAAAAAGTAATTGACTTCAACAATTGGCTTATGTTCTGCTGTCATGACAAGGGGATCCAATATCTGTCAGCCTAGGGAGACACGATTGACAAATCATGATGCCATGCCAAAGATGGTTTGTACTTATCATTTGGCTTCTGGATACTGGGAATAGTTTTATCTATCCCCGTAGTGCTTTTTTTTAGACCATGCCAAGTTGTTAAACCCTACAACATAACAAAAATCACTCACAAAAGGATCTGCTGCTCAGTGCTAGGAGTTTAAACAAAAAACTGCACATCTTGGAAGCATTCCTCACCCTGGAGAATGCAGACATAGAAACATAGTATAGAACCATGGAAAACACCCCAGCTATCAAAGGCTACAATGTCTTTCAAAGATTTCGATCACCCTCAGCTCAGCTCAGGAAAAATCAAAGGGAGGGGGAGTCTCAGTGTTCATAAAGGACAATTACTCCACTGGACTGCCCAACAACATGATTCACTTGAGCTGCTACATGCCCAACTAACCATAAGCGTAATCCCCCATCATATCCTTGCAAGCTACAGATCCCCTAACATGAGGCTGGAAAACCACACCTTCTACCTAAGCCTACTGAACCCTCTTAACATTAAGCCTAACAACATACTTATGGGTGACTTAACTACCTCTCCATAAACTGGGAGACTTATATGACCCATAATTCACTTGCTCAGAGGTGTTTGGACTTTATCAATACAAACACCCTTGAGCAACTGTTTAGCTCCCCACCTAGAAGTACAAATATCCTAGATTTGACACTCATGAACATGGGGGTATGCTCCTCCCTCCCATGCATTAAACTCCTTCCTGGTATGATGTGACCACAAAATGATCTCCTTTAGTATTAAAACTAACCTAGAACTCCCATCAAATGTCAAATCTGTTAAGAATTTTGCTAAGGCCAATTACCTCAAACTAAGTGACAGCTTATTAAACGTTGAAGCCCCTCCAAACCCCGATAATACTAAGGCCTACTCTGTACTGTATACAAAAGCACTGTACAAATACATTCATAGCTGCATAGAGGAGGCAGTAACTGTCCAAGTCAGCCCTGTGATTATTGGCAAAAATAAACCACCCTGGTGAACCCCTAACATAAATAGGCTATTAAACAAATGGAAAAAATCCTCTCCAAACCCAAGAAGGAACAGACAAAACAATGCAAAAAGACACTCAGCAGTCTAAACAAACAAATTAGAGAGCTGATCAAATCTGTCAAAGCAAATTACAAGACAGAGAGAGCCTTCCAGGTGAAAGATAACCATAAGGCTTTTTTAATTATGTTCATAACCTCAGAGGAAACACTCAGCGATGTGCTGAGTTCATCATGAACAGCAACACCTACACCCAGCTCGACACTATATAACAAACCTGCTGACCAACAAGTTCAGTTCAAACTTCTCCCCCCATCACTTCCTACCACACCTAAAGAAATGCTGTCAACCACCCCCCTACTGATTATTATGAAGGAACATGTCCTTACTGCCCTCACTAAAGCCAAAACACAGCATCCATGAGTCCAGACAACATTCCAGGATGCTTCTTAAGTAGCTTAAAACAGAATATATAAGGGCCATTAGAAACTCTCTTTAACCACAGTCTCCAGACAGGCTTTGTCCCAGAGGAATAGATGACTACAACAGGCACCCCCTCTGCACAAGTGGAGCCCATCAACTGACCCAGGGAACTAAAGACCCATAAGCTTGACAAGTCTTATCTGCAAGGCCATGGAGAGAATTATCATGAACATGATCAATAACAACAAACTAAATCCGCAACACTTGACCAGACCCAATTTGGCTCGGTCAAAGGGAGTTTTTGCCTACTTAATCTATTGGACTTCTTTGAGAAAGTCACCAGGGCCATGAATGGGGGTAAATGTTTTGACACAATCCCACACTGGGGTATCATAATTAAACTTACTGCATTAGATATAAACCCCTACATAATCAGGTGGATAGCAAACTGGCTCACTGACAGGATACATGTTGTCCAGATAGGCTAATCCAGTTCCGATAAGAACCTGCAACTAGCGGCTTCCCACAGGGCTCAGTGTTGGGACCCCCTCCTGTTTGTTGTGTACCTCTGTGAAGTGAAGGCCAATGATAGTGGCTTCTGGCTCACCAAGTTCAGCAACAGGAGCAATTATCAAATCCCCAGACAATGTTGACATCCTACAAACAGGCCTAAAAATGACAAATGACTCATGCCAAAAAAATGGCCTTAGACTAAATGCTAAATAATGCATAATTATGCCCTTTGGTAAATCAGATCTCCTTGCAAATTATAATACTAATAGAATGCCCCTAAACACAGACCCAGTGGTGAAGGACCTAGGAACACAGGTAGATAGTAACCTAAATGTTGACCATCATGTAGCTACGGTAGTGAGAAAATCCTTCTAGATGGCTCAACTTATAGGCATGGAATCAAGGTCAAAGGAAGTCATAGTGACATTGTACTCAGCCCTTATCAGGCCCATAATTGAGTATGATGCTCCTTTCTGCATGTACGCAACTAGGCACTTACACCAAATGGAGTTGCCCCAGAGATTTCTCACTAAAAAAAAGCATAAGATATATGGCTTATACAGAACATCTTAAAGGCCCTTTACCTTTAATCTATCTCATATCATTTATTGAGAGGTGTCTTATGACTGACTTACAAGGCATTTTGTGATCCAGTCTTAAATATGTTACACAGTCATTATACAAAGGTTATGCATTCCATGGGCCTGAACCTTATTTGTGAGGAACTTCCTGGAGAGTGAGAGAGAGATTCATACCCAAATGTTACTTTGCCAATGGAATAAACTTCCCATCTTCATAAAACAAAGCCTGTCCCTTACTTTCACCCGCAGTGGCATTATTTCTGAATCGCAAGAAATGTTTAAAACATTTTTGTACAAGGTACCCACTAGACTATGGTTAAAGTATATTTATTTAATTTATCTCACATGAAATTTTTTTAATCGGCATAGAACACTAATCCATTTGAACCATTTACAGGTTCAGCCCATGTGTGCAAAAGAAAGAAAAATACATAAAAATACACTATACACTATAAAATGATTGACAAGTGAATGGAGATCAAAGATCAATATGAAATTATACAGAAAAAATGAATATAGGACAAATAAAGGCAGTAACATAGTCTTACTGCAGAAGTATGCCATATCTGAGAAGTATAATTAATAAAAAAAGCTGAAAATTATAGCAAACGTGCCATTTAATTTGTTGAGTAGTTACATTATAGGTTCATAGGTTCATAGGTTTATACTAGGCTATCTGCCCTAAGGCATTTATAAGCCTAGCCCAAATTTTTGTGGCTTACGCCACCCCTTATATGAAAAAATACTGTGCCCATTAGTTTGTTGTGCCTCTGTCCAGCAGTGACACAGAGATGATTCCCGGGGTAAACCTACGATCTCCCATCCACAGGTCAAGATTTCTCTTGAACAGAGCCAGCGAGGTGCTCTGCCTCACATGGACCGGGATTTTATTCCACAGCATAGGAAGTCTCTGAGTGATAAATCTATCCCTCCAGCACGTCCTATTTATATCCGTGCTAAGGTTTAAGTCTCTTGCTCTAGTGGTTTGGTGGATTTGGATTTTTGAGGTGGAGTGTCCATCCATTAATCTGGTGGGACATTCTGTATGTCAGGCAACATGTCACCTCTGAGCAGATGGTGGTATGCATGAATAGAGCTTTGGAGTTTCTTCAAATCTGGCAGCCATATGACAGATTTTTGGAGTCCCTTTTTTATTTTGTGAGGAACTTTTCTCCAATCAATTGCTGCAGATGTGTCGTGAGAGATGATGCCCGGGGGGGGCATTATTATCATCTGATAAGTGAAGGAAGTGTGGAGTACAGGGAATGATGACCACTATGTGAATCTGTTTCATGACAAGGGGGGCATGTGGGCAATGTTTTAGGTCTTCTAAACACAAAGAGACGCGAGGCCAAAAGCAAGAAAGTGTCCTGTCCTGGGTCCCTGGGTCCCTGATAAACTCTTTCTCCTTCAGTGGATGGCAGCTTGGGGGTAAGCTGGGGGTATTTTTTGAAGTTCCCGGCTGGGGTGGGACTATACATTTTACGCGGCCATTCAGGCGGCCACTCTGTGGCCTATCTGCTCGTCCTTCTGTTCCTTCCAGGTGTCTGATGCACTTTCCACTATGCCTTGTGCGTTGCAAGTGGTCAGTCGCCTGCAAACTTTGTCAGCCAAAGTCCTCCTCCTGGCAGGTTGCCTCTGAGGCTGAGGAACCGAAAAATAGAGGACAAGGGCCCCAAGGACACCAAGGACCGGGCTTGGCTTGAGTCTGACATAGCGTCTGAACTAGCAAGCCTGTGAGTGTCCTTAAGCCAGTTTTGCAACATGCAACCCATCTTGTGACATACATTTGAGCATTTGAGCTGGTTTAGTTTTTACAATACCGAGTGGGGTTGTGCTGCAAAGGGCAAGGTAGTCACAAGGTGCTGTATATGGACTGCCTTTCTGCTTGGTGGCCTTCCGTGATGTTCGGAAGAGGTCGCACTCAAGAAGGCAAGGCATGCATGACCCTTGACGGGGCCAAACTCCAAACTGGGGCCGGGTCAACTCCAACTAATCTTATGTTTATTTCAGAGCTTATGATCCAGATCCCGCTTTGCAGACTAGAGACTTAAGCTGCTTATGGGGTAATTAGGCCAGTCCTTGTGGAGTGGGACCACAGGAGGGTGGGACCACTCCTTGGGGACGCCACCCTTGGTAGTGTGGATCCTGTGGTAAGGCTTTATGTAAGGGTTTAATTATGCATTTGCTTTAGCCCAGCAGCCCCGGCTTGTGCACGGTCCAGTCTGAACGGGGTTTTCCCTTTAATGCTGTGTTTTTACCTTTAGAGGAGTTTAGTTTCCACTGATCACTTTGAGGGATGAGAATCTCACTACTTTGGATGGGGGGTTCTAGCATCCTCTCCTTGGGGGGGCACTGAACCTGTGCATGTCTGTGGTTCCAGTATGTTTTGTATGTATTGCGGGTTTTGAATTTTTGACTAATTTTTTTGTTTCCTCCCAGTATCCTTGGTATTTCAAACAGGTCATCTTTGTCCTTTGAAAAGGCCTTTAATTTTGGGCAATTTTCTGGCTCAATTTTCTGATTAATTGGTTTTTTTTCTGATTTTATGAGTGCCAGTTGACTTTAAATAGTCAGAGATTTTTTGCCTATTTTTTTTGATTCTTTGTTGTAGCCTGTAATGGCTTGTGTCAGTTTGTAATGTTGTTTAATGGTCAGACTGATTCTTGCCCTTTTTGCCCTTTCCTTTTAGATTCTTGATTTGGGACGCCTTTTCCATGCAGCAGTCCTGAGGTCTATAGAAGGTGCATTTGTAAGGGCTTCCGTCAGGGGGGGCTCAGGGCCCCACTGGCTCAGGGCCTTGAAGGATACCACACCAGTCTTGAGTAGTGTAGTTTGCCCTTTAGAGAAGTTGTGAGGGGTGGGGTTTTGTTTGGGTGATTTATGATGTGGATTTCCAGTGAGATTAGTTTATGATCAGATCTCACATTGAGGATTTGTGTGATCTGTGTGGATTGTTTTGTATTTATTCCTCAGAGTATCAGAATTATGTCCTTTCTCTCAGTGGACTGAGCTCCATGATAGCTGTTGAGAGGCAGGAACATTTATGACTAGTTCCCAAGGAATAGGGAATGTTGAGGCTTGAGTAAGTGGGCAGTCTATATTCGAAGTCACCCAATATGATGGTGTTTTGAGATACATTTATACCCTCCAGTGTCTTCAGGAAGGCTGTGTGGGGTTCCTGAGTTTGAGAGGGTAGCCTGTAGCATGCTACAATTTGTAGAGCAGTTTTGCCTATGGTTAGTTGCACCTGGATGGTTTCTGAAGCTTTGTGCATTGCCACCAACCTGGAGGTGTGGGTATCCTTTATGAATATGGATACACCCCCTCCTTTTGTGGTGTGGTCCGGGTTTTGGGGCCGGAATGCATGATATGAGGTAAAACCTAATAGTGCCGGGGTGCTCTCAGGAGCCTTGAACCAGGTTTCAGTTACAGCACAGACATCGATGTTCTCCACACTGAGAAGGGCCTCGAGTGCGTGCATTTTGAGATTTAGACTTCTGGCATTGAGCAGCATTACCCTCAGTTTCTTCCCATTTTTGTTTTCTAGGGTGATAGGTTTAGAATTTGAGCCTTGCCTAAAAAGGCACTATGGGGTGGCAAGAGCCTTAGCCAATATCCGAATCCCAGGGTGACAGGTGCAAGCCATCCCTTGCGAAGCAGCGTGGCTTGTCAAGCATGTCATCCCAGGCAGACAGACACTGGATCCCCTTTGAATGACACCAGACATTAAACCAATTGTTAAAGCTGATCATCTTGTCTCTATATTGTGGCATCATTCTTGCTGAAGGAAGGATACTGCTCAGGGTCAGGGTCATACCTGCCTGGGCTACATAATCAGTGAGCTCCTCTTTGTCTCTTTTCATGTAGTCCAGGGAGGTACGCCTCAGGTCGTTCACACCAGCACGGACAATGGCTGTGTCATATTTGTACTTGCCGTGGAGTGACCCGAGTGCTTGTGTTATGTGACGGATTCTAGCCCGATAGGCAGCTTACTGTGACGCTCTCCTTGTTCAGCCTGGTGAGTGGGACGACAGTGTGTCAGACTATGGAGTCACCTATGACAAGTATGTTTTGTGTTGTATTTGGCCTTAAGGGCTGTGACTGCTTTGCACACTGCTTTTGTGGTTTATGTGTTGCTTGTGGGGTGTCTTGAGGTAGCAGTTGTTTGGGTGTCTGCTTTGGAGGCCTCTGCTGTTTAGGTAAATTTTTACTCAGAGCCTCCAGTATGTCTTTGTGTGTTTATGTGTTTGATTCAGTGGTGTGGTAGCATTATGTGAGGCTGGTTTTGTGGTGTGTGTAGTTGCCTTCTCCTCCTGTCTGGTCTTGCCAGTCCTGAGTTGAGAGAGCTCAGCCTCCAGTTTGGCTAAATAGCTGCATCTCTTGCAATTATTTGTGTTATGTGGGAGGAGGAGAGGGTTGTCTGTGTACATGAGGCAGTTATAACATTGCCTCAAGATTCCCAGATTCACCAGCTGGACTGGAGAGGAGATTGACAACTGACCTTTGGACATGCTAGAATAATATTGGGAATTCCTTAATAATTGAAAACAAGGGCCAGTGGGGAGTGAGGGTGTAGTGCTTTTAATTTCTAGTGCTGACTTATATAATTGCTTTAGTGAGCAAGTGCCAGGTAACTTGAGTGCAATGTGTTACAAGTAACTAAATGCAAAAACGACAAACAGTAACTTTCTTTCAAGTGAAACAAGGAAATAAGTACAGTAAGCAATGCAGATTTCACTAGTGATCCACAGAAGCGCTGAGAAGCCGTGATTGGTGGAATTAGCTTCCAGGAAATAACAAGCAAACAAACAACAAGCATATAAACAAAGTTAGATTCAGCAGGCCTGGATCTAGTCTATGCTAGAGCAAACAAGGTGTATCAATTTCAGTAAGATACAGTTCAAATATTCAGGCACTATAAACCTTTAACCAGAAATTCCCAGCTCAGAAGGGCAGAGTCCAGCCTCTTCTCCCACAAGAGTGCAGACCACGAACCTTCTTAATGTAAAATAACTGGCCTGAAGCCCAAGTGCCTAAACCAGAACTAATACACTTGGACACTGGGCTCTCAATCAGCAGTTCCCAACTTAGAAGGATGAAAGCTACTTGTCCTGCCACCACAGTGCTTGCCACAAACCTTCCTAATGTAAAACAACTGGTCTGAAGCCCAAGTGCTTAATCCAAAAGACTTAGAATGATAGCTACACTTTAATCAAGTTACAACCAAGCAGTAATAAATACAATTGAATACTTTAGAGAATGTCTGGATTAGTGCTCAAGTTACACAAACAAAGCTAGATCCAGCAGGCCTGAATCCAGTCTATGCCACAGCAAACAAGGCGCACCAACTTCAGTAAGAAGCAGTTCAGATATGCATGCACTATAAGCCTTTAACCAGAAATTCCCAGCTCAGAAGGGCAGAGTCCAGCCTCTCCTCCCACAAGAGTGCAGACCACAAACCCTCTTAATGTAAAATAACTGGCCTGAAAGCCCAAGTGCTTAAACCAGAATTAATACACTTTTAGAATAACAGACAGACACTGAGCCCTCAATCAGCAGTTCCTAACCTAGAAGGATGTAAGCTACCTGTTCTGCCACAACAGTGCAGACCACAAACCCTCTCAGTGCAAAACAACTGGTCCGAAGCCCAAGTGTTTAAACCAAAAGGTTTAGAATGAGTTACACCAAGCAGTAATAAATACAATTCAGTATTTTTAAGATGATGCAAAAGTAAAATGAAGTAGGTAGAAACACAAGTACAGTAAAAGCAGATGATTTTTTTTTTTTTTTTTTTTAATCTGAACAAGTGCTGAGATCAAAGAAACAGATTTGAGTGCTGAAACTAGAAAACTGGCTAGTTATAAGAAAAAAAACAAGCTAGAAGGCTTCCCTCAAACACAGAAGGGCTTGGGGGCTCAGAAGCCTACAAATAGTCTATACCACTTAACAGGAAAGGCAGGAAATAAGCTTAATTTTTTTTTGTCTGTTTCCCAGATGCTCTCTTTGTACACAGTAGGAGTGCCTGAAATCAGAATATGATCTCACTGCACTCAGTTGAGTGAGCAAATGAGATGAGCCCAGAGGCAGGCTGAGGGGCGGGCAGTTTCAAGGCCACTAAGATTAACACCAAAACAAAAACAGGGAGGGTGGGTGAGAATAACTGAAGAGCAGAATAACTGCCAGTTCAGTTAAATATTCCTTCAACACAGTTTAAATCAAATTAAATACTGTATTTTTTTTAAAAAAAGGTGCAGATAAAGGTACTTAAATTCTCTTATACGTCCAGTTGAATATAACCAAGTTCTTAGCCGGCCAAAGCTGAGGTTTTTAAGCAGAAAATATTTCACAATGCACCACTTAAATAGGCAAGGACAGGAAATCAACGAATGTGGCTACCCCCACACCTGTAATTACTAGCAAATAACAAAATTCAGCAAACACTAGCTTCAGTTCAAGTTACTGAAGAGCAGAATAACTGCCAGTTCAGTTAAATATTCCTTCAGCACAGTTTAAATCAAATTAAATACTGTATTTTTTTTTAAAAAAGTGCAGATAAAGGTACTTTATTCCATGTATTTATTCCATTATTTATACATTACTCCATGTTTTTTGGGTGCAGTAAAAGTGATTATAGATGCTTGCGATCGTGAAAGTTTTTGAATATGCAGTGGTCACACAGAGTGAGTTGGGGTCATAGGAATGGATGTATACGATGTTAGATATGTTTGTATTGCAATGTTGATCTTTGGTAAGTATTTGATGTTGTGTGAGGATGGGCAGTAATGCCATTGGTTATGTATAAGTGTATGAGCATGTATTATGTAGGTGCATTTGTTGCGAGTAACTGTGGAACAGTAGCAGTTTTGCCCTATAATTTGTGTTCTTCCTCCCACATCTGTGCAACTATGGAGTTAGTAAACATATATTATGGGGTTTTGAGGGTGAAACCTCCCCATATGCAGGGTGTAGTGGGGCTTGCCTTCATACAAAACATGTGTTAGTGTGATAGTGTGTTGTTGAGTTTTTGTTGTATTTATTCTTATGTTATTTTGTGACTGTCTATTAAGAGTGCCTTGTTTTTGATGGAATGTCTGGTCTCTTTTTTTTCCTCATGTGCTAGGAAGAGAGAATTATTTGATGTTTCAACATATACTCATAGAGACAAACATATTTGCCAGAGCAGCAAGCTTTATTTGGTGATAAACAAAAGATTGACTAAATAGTTGCACAATGCCTATGACTATAAAGAAGCTAAAACTAAGAATCGTCCAGAGAAGCAGGTGTTATGTGCTGGGAGAGGTGGCCTGAATAGAAATGTGCTGTAAGAAAAAAAATACAACCATACATTTCTTTTAAAAAAGCTATTAGTTGCATGCAATGCTTGATGTTAAGGCTGATAAAACATTAGTGTCTTTTTGAACTAAGGAAAGAAATGCTGGCAGGAATACATGAGTCACACCTAGGACTGTGAACTGTAAAGAAATAACTCATGATGTGTTGTACTAGTGAGGTATAATAGTACAGAGAAGTTTACAAATGTACAGGCTGCAATGCTTATAACAGTAGCAGTCCAAGAGATGGGACAACTGCCTATTTCCAGGAACATCATGAAGTAAAGTAGAAACAAAATGGTTTCATCTTTGATTCATTTTTGAGACTACATTATTTAAAATTTCTTGAGCCCATGTAGTTAACAGATATTACAAGCAGAGATATGATTAATGCACTAACGCCATGCTTTGTGACATGGTATTTTTTTATGGTTTAATATCTGATAAACTGTCCATACTATCCAAGTAAAAAATTCAAGAAATTTGCACAACAGTAGGAATTTCAGCATGTGGCCACTAGTGCTAGCAACCCATAGTTTAACAGTCAAGATAAGATGGCTGTACAGACTGCCAAAACCCTCATGACAAAAAGTATAGAAAGCTAATAGTGAGTGCTACCTTATCAGAAACTTAGCTTTACTGGAATACAGGAAAACTTCACTGCAAAGTGGAGGCCTTCATCCAGCTCAGTTACCAATGACTCACAATCACAAATTAAAGAGAAGAAGTTATATATCCACCTTCTTATCAAAACATGACAATTTCAGTCATGTTCAGGAAAGGCTAAAAACAAAATGAGTCAAGAAAGAAATACTACTATGCCCAAAGATCACAATGCCTATCTTTTATAAGGGTCTATAATAGAACATCGAAGTTTCAGGTCTTCGAATGTTCTAATATCGACACCTAGTAACCGAAAACCGATAAGACCGAAAATTTAGAACATCGAATTTTTTCCTAGGGAAAAAATTTGCTGTTCCAAAACACATACACACAACACAAATGCACCAAACTCACAGCAATCCACACACATACACCTAAAATCTTACATCTAAACCTACACTAAACTGTATATACACCACTATCTACCCGCTTACCTTAACCCAAACCCTAACGCTAAGGTCCGTCACTATCACACACACACCTCACCCACGCCCTAACTCTAAATAACCTATCCCACCCTAACCCTCACGTCCAAACATTCACACACTTACTGGACCCGTGCCCAAACCTTAACTCACCTATCCCACACTAACCCTCACGTCCACACAATCGCACACTTACCTGAACCCAACCGTAACTTTCCACCTCAGAGCTGAAAATAGAGAAGCGACAATAACGGACAACTGAATTCTTTCCCTAGGAAAGAATTTAGTTATCTAAATATTCGCTATCTTCAACTTTCGGTTACTAGGTGTCGCTATTAGAACATTTGAAGACCTGACACTTTGATGTTCTAATATAGACCCTTTTATAACAGAGGGTAAGAATGAAAATGCTGCAATATTCCACAGAGACATGACAGGGGAAACACTGAGAAGCAGCAATTAGAAATCTAGATCATTTATTGCCCTATATGAGGTTGATGAAAAGAAGTCTGAGACATTAGCGTAGGGTTGCCACCTTTTCCCATGCCAAAAGTGGGACTTTTTTATGGAAATATGATATTTTACAAGACAAACCATACCTGCAGCCAATGCAAAAGACTGGCCTTCACTTTGCTGCCAAAATAAAAGCTTTATTTTTATAAAAAGTGAATTGTTTCATGTGTTTTGTATCATGTCAAGGTATTTGAGATACAAATAACAGTTTTATGCAACTATTAGAGGAAACTTAAGAGATATTTTTTGTCCAAAAATCTCAGGACATTTCCCCTTGTTCATGTTGTTTCTGCAGGGTACAACTGCCCAATATTGGTTCTCCTCCATAACAATGGATAGGTGGCAACCTAGAGTGATGCAAATACATCTCAGAGTGATTTTGCCAAATGCAGTTATTTCATTTTTCATACCTGCCAAGTGAAATATGCAAAGGGTTTTCCCATGATGCACTTCTATTAGGAGGCATACACAAGATGAGGGTATGTCTGAGTCTGACATCTTCATTAAGGCTGTCTGATGAATTCCTACCTGAAGCAGTTCCTGGTACGTTAGCATCAAAGTGCAGACCAGAGACTTTCCAAAGTGTTATAAGTCTAACCCAAAGATTCCTGGAGTTCATAAACTCAAATGCCATGGAACAACTAGTCACCATCCCACAGAGAGAGAAAAACATTGATCCTCTCATCATCACAATTATGGGATCAAAATGTTCAACACGAATATACCCCCCACTCTGGAGATCAGATCATAACCAATCTCGCTGGAGGTCCTCATCCCGCCCCCACCTGAAACAAAAAGACCACAAAAAAAACTTTAAAAGCCGATTTCACACTTCTAAAAACTGTGGTCTCCTTAAGGCCCCCCAGCCAGTGGTAAAAACACATCAAACCGCTGAATCAGCCTTATCACTCCCAGGACTCAGCACCTACAGCCTTCTACAGGAACAGGCAATCCCAAACAAAAAACTAAGCAATCCTGTACCAAAGGCAGACTCCAGTCTGGTGGACCCCAGCCATAAACAAGTTTCTTACAACAAAAGGAACAAGCTACCACAAGATAGAGCAAACTCGAAAGGTAGATAGAGTAAAAATTATCTCAAAAAATCCAAGGACTCTAAAGACAATCATAAGGCCTCCCTAGCTAATGCATAGGAAAACTGAGGAGGACCCCACTGATCAATATGTAATTAGTTCAAATGATGAAAAAAAATTAATGAACACACATAACATTGCTAACATACTGGCTGACAGAAGTTCAGTGCAAACTTCTCCCAAGAGATAGATATCTATTCAGAGGAGCCCCAAACCCCAAACATCTCCAACGCGCCAGGCCCCTTCACTCCGCCAAGGCAAAAACATCATCCATGATCGACATGGACCCGGATGGTGTCCCTCATGAACTCAACACAGCTGTTTAATCTTAGCCTCACCTCAGGACACAGCACAAGGAGTGGCGGCGCAGGGCGCATCGTGTGGTGGTCCTGATCATAGGGCGGTGCCCACAGACCCTGGAAATTACCGCCCCCATTAGCTTGAGAAGCTATCTGCTGCAAAATAATGGAGATCATAATAATGGAACTAATAAAAGACATAGGAGACTGCAGACAGATTTTGATTTCCAGTTTATGCTTTTGTCAAAGGCAGATCCTGCCTCTTTTTCGGACAGAACCCACAGGGTCAGGAGAGCTGCTGGAGCCATGTCAGACTCAAAGCCTGTCACAAGTGGTGTCCCACAGGCTCAGTGGGTCCCACTCTTTGTTCGGCATCTACTTTCTGAAGTACAAGCAAACACAGGAGGGTTATGGCTGACACAAAATGATGACTGACTGCTGCAAGGCGCCAAAGTCGAAAACAAACACACACAGATATCTCCTCCTCCTCCCTCAGAAACGGATAATAACTGCCAGAGCCATAAAATGCATAGTCATACCTTCGAAAAAACAGTTTACCCCCTACCATATAGGTGACAATCCACTGAGCAGCAAAAAAAAATCATCAGGGGGGGGGGGACCAGTTGACAGTAAAGTAGTTAGGAAAACCTTCTATATCGCCCACCTGATCATGAAGTCTCAAAAATATGTCTTATGCTGCCCGACTGAAAGAACTCCAGCTTTATTCAGTCTCATACCGCTTGCTCGATTTGATGAATATGCTTCACCTCAAAAATCTAGATCCTCAACGGTTATAAATAGAACGTGCTGGAAGGACAGATTCATCACCCAGAGACTCTTTGCTGTGGCTCGCTGGCCTTGTTCAAGAGAGGAATGACCAATGGATGGAGAGTAGATTATATACCCCAGGGATTACTTCAGTGTCACTGTCACTGCTTGGCAGAGGCAAAGAAAAGGCATAGTTTTTTTTTAACTAAAGTGGGGTGGTGGAAGCCACATAACTATGGGCTAGGCTTATAAATGCCCTTGGGCAGATAGCCTAGTATGAACCTATGAACCTATGAACCTATAAGATTGTTTTGAATACCACATGGATAACCAGACAGTTTAAAAAAATTAAGAGAATGCATTGCAATAAACAATACTGAATTATACTGCCACTGTACTATTTGTTTCAGCTGTGTATGGGATGAAAAAAAATGTTTGCCATTGGAGTCATATTAGAACAAGCATTTGAAAAATTATATTGACTACCTGCATACCAATATTCTTGATATAAACTTGTGTGTGTATATAAACAATGGGAAGCTTCTAATTCTGAAGAAGGAGAATCTACTGTTATCTGTACATATCTTTAAAACACTGATGCCATTGGTATGCATTAGAATTCACAAATGTACACTTTATGATCCGATATCTTGAATGTGCTCCACAGTCATAAAGAAAATGCTGATGAATTCTAATACCACCTGAATCTTTCTCATAATCTGTATATTTTGAAATGAAAATGACATATGTTGCACCCATTCTATAAGGAATCCTCCACTGCACTCTAACTGGTATTTAGTGCACCACTTATCTTCACAAGCAGAGCCAAATCCAGCACTAGGTGACCTAAGCAGTTGTCTAGGGCCCAATGTTTGAGAGGGGGCCCAGTGGTCATGGTACTGCCACAACATTTACCTTTTTATGTAAAAAAATACACGTGTTTTTAAGGAACAGCATTCGTCTTTAAGAATGCCCTCTGTGTCTGTGCATCCCTGCATGCGTCAACACACACACACACCTGCTGTTGTTTACTACTTTTCATTCTTCCACACACCAAATGTAAATGCAAAGTGTTAAAACACTTGCTGCCTGCTTTTGAATGACCGTCCATCAGTGCTGCATGCGTCCACAGATGAATCATCAGTAAGAAATTCAGTGCTGTGTGCACAGATGAGTTATCATTGGTAAAGAATTAAGTGGTGTGAATGTGAAATGCCCTAGTTAGGGTTAGCAGGTTAGTTAAGTTGCCCAGACTCAAACCCGATACCTTGGTTACAGGAGACAAGAGCTTGAATCCTCTACACCAACTACCAAACCTCTCAAAATGAGAGTTCTAGTGCATTTTCAAGAACATGGGTTCCAGTGCATTTTCAAGTAATTGTGTGCTTCAAGGGAAGAGAAGTTTACTGCTGTTTATATTGTCTGTTTTCAATGTGCAACTATTTTGTTTAGTAAATGGTGTCACTGTTTGTGCTATAGAATTTGAAAGCAGTGATAGTAGCACAGCAGGTAACATTCTCACTTATGATGCAGAAGGCTGTGGATTCTACTCCCACAACATTTTGATTGGACTGCTGATACTGTGTTTGTAACTATGATCCTATTTTTGGTTTGCGATCCATTCCCTATTGCAATGTTACCAGCTTAACTTTTTTTTAATGTAACATGGGCAATTTATTCTTCAAGGGCAATGGGCACTGAATTTGCAGATGAAACAATGAAATATAAAGTTGTTTGCTAGATGCAACCTCTTCATTAGTTACAGCTCTGTTTAATGTTGAATTATTCAGATGAATCATCAGTAAGAAATTCAGTGCTGTGTGCACAGATGAGTTATGCTGAATTATTCAGATGGCATTTACTTCTGCAGAGAATTGTGCATATTGACTGATATTGGTGGATTGTACTGACAGAAATTTGAGTGGCCTTTTATATGAAATGTTCTGAAATGGGCAGTTTTGTCATTATTGGTTCAGATGTTTTGTTTCATTGTTTACTGAAAAAAATGTTCAAAAGTACATATTTAAAACACACTCTAACAAGTGGTAGTGTATTATACAAGGAATATAATTTAAGTACAATCAGGGAGATGAATCAGACGACACGTGTATGTGTGCATTGTCCTAAAAATGTGAGCAAGGGGCCTATGGCTTGAAAGCAGCCCAGAGGTAAACTTGATCTACCACTGGACAGCTGCATTTGCCTTGAATGTGGGTTTCAATGCATTTCAATGAATGTGAGTTTCAAGGGCAGAGAAGTTTACTGTTAATCCCAGATCTGTTTTCGCTGTGAGACTGTATTGTTTTGTTTACCAAATGTCTATCAGTGCTTGCGCTATAACATTTGAAATAAAAGTTTTAAATTAAATCCAAATATAGTCATTGTAAAAGTAAAAAAAAAAAAAACAGTATGCACACTGAAAGGTTTGAACCATGTTTATGGTAACTGGGGAGAAATAGCCAATAATGAGACACTGCAATGGTTGGGGGCTGCTGTGTGGCAGGGGGCCCTGATCCATTACCCTACCTAGGGCCCCATTTGACCATGATGCAGCTAAACTCCCAAGTAGAGAGAGTTATAGCTTCCACATGCCACCATAAAACTTCTCACTAAAGTTGAATTCAATAATTTTAATGTGAAACTGTTCCATGTTTCCACAGCCAGTAAAAAAAAATCTACTCATCTGCCTTGACTCATGTTCCCTTTCAAGTGAACTGGACAGGCAGTCATATCACCAAGGAAGCTTTAAAATGGTGTGTGTCCTGACAGTTTGGGAAAAGCTGAAAGGAGCTACTGAGAAAAGCCTGAAGTAGCTTGCTGGTTTGTTCACTACAAAAACAGGCAAGACTTTGTTATTGATATGAGAAGGATATGAGGTTTCTGATCCCAGATTTAACAGTAGACTCAGGCTAAAATGATACAATATGGGAAGCTGCTGGTCCCAGTAAGCATTGCAAATTACACTTTGGACTTCTTGGAACAGAGTTACACATGATAATCCATGTGTGTTTGATATTCTTTTCTAATAAAGCTACCCATGATTTGAATTTGCATGGCTTTGGAAGGGAGATTTCAGAACCAGGCTCTCTTCAATATAAAGCATTTGTAGATGAAAAATATTTTGCTGTTTAAATCCTAAAATGGCTCAGATTCTTGGAGACATTTTGTAATTTTTTAAATGTATTTATTTTGCTTACATTCAGATTTGGAATAATCCTACTAGACATTTTGATGAAAGATTTCACATTTCAAATTGTCATTGTTTGTTAAAAGCTGCAAACAAATATATAATACAGGGTAGAGAAAGAGAGAGATGATGACTCATGGATGAGCCAGAAATAGAGTAGTTCACAGGATTGCTTGTTCTTGTGATCCCCGAGCAAAAATAACAGATTTCTGTGCAGACTGTCAGTGCTGAGTAACCTGAAGTAAAAAAAAAAAAACTTTGACCAAGTACAACAAGATGTTTGCACATGTAGTACTGGGGTGCGTGTGTGTGTATGTATATGTATGTGTGTGTGTGTGTGTGTGTGTGTGTGTGTGTGTGTGTGTGTGTGTGTGTGTGTGTGTGTGTGTGTGAGAGAGAGAGAAAGAGTATGTCTGTCCATCTCTGTCTTTTGGCATAGTTTGCAACTTTTTATAGTGGCAGAAGTTTGAGTGGTCTTTTATGGTTGAAATGTTCTAAAATGGCCAGTTTTGTCATCATGAAAAATCTTTATTACTGCAGTGAAGTAGCTGTGAGTATTCTTGTTTTTCATCTTAAGATCAGAGTTTAAAGTCACTAAAGTGCCTCTTGTGTGATATAACAAATGTTTTTAAAACATGAGCTCTAATGAAGTTTGTTTTTGATGCAGGTTTGAGTCCCTTTCATATCTACCTGGCAGCGAAGTAGCAATGCCATTTGAAGCCTAGGGCGAGACCCCCAACCTAAAGAAATGTTGACAACTTTTCACAAAAACATAAGAGACCAAGCTGTTCAACATGTATGTCCAAACAGGAAGATTTATTGAAAGTTTAATGCATTTTTAGAGGTAATCACTTAACTTATGTGATACATAACCAAACACAGCACTGCTTTAGCAATTAAAAAAAAAAACACCCAGATATTAAAAATAAAGCATGACTGAATTGCATCATAGTTTTGTTGCATCAAGTTTTAAAACACTGTTAGATACACAGTTATATGTTCTAAGGTGTTGTGTACTATTTAACAGTTATTATTCAAGCTAAAGTGCAAAACATTACTCAGCTGAATACTCAGCTGAAAATCAAAATTAATAATTTTCCCCTTCAGTAGTTTGTCCATGTATACCAAATGCTTTCACTAATAAGTCTTAGGCCAAAATTAATAATTTCTCCCTAATATCCCTTGAGTAGGTTTGTTCATGTATGTACAAGCACCAAAATAAAACCAAAATGAATCATTTCCCTCAACCCGCTCAGTAGTTTGCCACATATATAGAAGCACTTTAACTGAGACAGTCTGACACCAAAATGAATAATTTCCTCCAAAGACCTTTTCAGTAGTTTGTCCATGTGTACACAACCACTCAAATGACTCTAAAATTATTAATTTCCCCAACATTCCTTCAGTACATTGTCCATGTATCACAAGCACTCAAATGACACCAAAACAAATTTCCGCCAAAGATCCCTGCGATAGTTTGTCCACATATGCACAAGAACCAAAATGAAACATTTCCCAAATGACCCCTTTCATAGTTTGTCCATGAATGCACAAGCACTGAAATGATGCCAAAATCAAATTCCCCCCCAAGACCTTCAGTAGTTTGTCCATGTACGCACAAGCATGAAAATTACACATTTCACCAAATGATGGCTTCAGAAGTCTGTCCACATATGCACAAGCACTCAAATGAAACATTTCCCCTAAAGATCCCATCAGTAATTTGCCCATGTATGTATAGGTACCAAAATGAAATATTTCCCCCAATGTCCCCTTCAGTAATTTGTCCATGATGTACATACAAGCAGTCCGATGAGCATGAAACAGTTCCTCCAACAAACACTTCTGTAATTCCCCATGTATGCAGAAGCATACACAGGCAATAATGCCTGACAGTGTATCTGTTAATGTGTAATTAACACCTTCCCAGGGGTGTTATGAGGCCCAACACCACAGGCATTCACTCTATATCTATATTCTTGGAGGCCATTTTTTTGCTTGGGCTAAAGGGAAGTCTCTCTGTTCATCAATGGCAGTGATAAACATTGAGCAGCCTGCCAGCCCCTGTGGGAGTGGTTACTGCCTTGAAACTGTAGTTTTATTGGCCAATTTGGGTCAATTCCAAACTCCTTGATCTCCTTCTCTTAAAACCAGATTGCCTCGTGGTTTTGGTGTCTTTTCAAACTTGTTGGCTGTTGGGGAAGCACCCAAGAGGAGAAAACGCTGAGAGAAGAAAGGAGCCACTTTTGAGATTTTAAGTATTTTTCTTCCGATTATTTGCTAAGTTTTTCTGCATAGCTGCCTACTTTGAGCATTTTCTGGCTTGTTAAACTTGATTTCTGCATTGGTAACTGTATTTAGAACACAACCTAGAGCTGTTTACTGAATTTCCTGTTTGCACTTATTTTTAAAATCATTTTTTTCTTAAAACTTGCATTTTATCTGTCTCTGGCCTAGCACTCAAGTGTGGGGTCATTTACTGCACTGTTCTAACTTGTTGATACTTGTGGACCTCTGCTTTCCTTAAAAAAACAAAAAAACTTGCTTTTTTCCCACTTTTCTGAGATTTAAAAAAGTTCAGTTACAGACTTGCTGTTCTGAACTGTTTGTAAGTTTCTTGGAGGCCATTTTTTGCTTGGGCTAAAAGTCTCTCTGTTCATCAGTGGCAGTGATAAACATTGAGCAGCCTGCCTGCCCCTGTGGGAGTGGTTACTGCCTTGAAACTGTAGTTTTATTGGCCATTTTGGGTCAATTCCAAACTCCTTGATCTCCCTCTCTTAAAACCCTCTTTTGCATGTTTTTTGTGCATAGCGCAACAACGGGCAGCGCCGCCTAATTGGGTTTAAACTATTCCTGGCTCCACGAAGTCTGCTCTTCACTTTTTCCCTCAGAACTGCTCTATCTCTCAAATTAAACACCATATTCTCATTCTAAGGCCCTTCACTGGTCCAAATAAGTAATCTTACAAGTTAGCACTATTAAACCATAAGCACTACTTACTCTTATACTCTCTACGATTACCTTGACCCCTATTGGTCCATCTTAATTCAGTTTCCCTATATTACTCTATCATGTCCAAAGGTCAGTCAATGGTTTCCTCTCCAGTCCAGCTGATGAATCTGGGAATTTTGAGGCAATGTTGCAACTGTCTCATGTACACGGACAACCCTCTCCTCCTCCAAACAGGTTCAAATATATTTGAGAGATGCAACCATTTAGCCAAACTGGAGGCTGAGCTCTCTCATCTCAAAACTGGTGAAACCAGTCAGGAGGAGAAGGTAACCTCACACAACACAATTCCAGTATCACATAGTCCCACCACATCAGCGAACCAGACACATAAATACACAAAAACATACTCAGAGGCTCTAAATAAAAATCTACCTAAGCAACAGAGACCTCCAAAGCAGACATCCAAGCAAACGCTACCCCAAAACAAAACACGCACAACACATAGCCCACAAAGTCAGTGTGCCAAGCAGCCACAGCCCTTAAGGCTGAATAACACACCTGATACTCTTGTAATAGCTGACTCTATTGTCAGACACACTGACGTCCCGCTCACCAGGCTGAACAAAGAGAAGGTCACAGTGAGCTGCCTGTCGGGCGCTAGGATCCGCCACATAACGCAAGCACTCAGGTCACTCCAAAGCAAATACATATATGATTCAGTCATCATACATGCTGGTGTGAATGACCTGAGACTGACCTCCCTGGACTACATGAAGAGAGACATAGAGGAGCTCTCTGATCATGTAGCCCAGGCTGGTATGACCCTGACCTTGAGCAGCATCTTACCCTCACCTAGAATGATGCCACAGTACAAAGACAAAATGATCGATTTTAACAATTGGCTAAAGTTTTGGTATCATTCGAAGGGGATCCAGTGTCTGTCAGCCTGGGATGACATGCTCGACAAGCCATGTTGCTTCGCTAGGGACAGCTTGCACCTGTCACTACTGGGCTTTCGGATATTGGCAAAGGCTCTTGCCACCCCCATAGTGCCTTTTTTAGGCAAGGCTCAAAAGACAAACCCACCTCCATAGACAGCACAAGGAACAAGAAACTAAGGGTAATGCTGCTAAATGCCAGAAGTCTTAACCTCAAGATGCACGCACTCGAAGCTCTCCTCATTATGGAGAACATCGATATCTGTGCAATGACAGAAACCTGGTTCAAGGCTCCAGAGAGCACCCCAGCACTACCAGGTTATACCTCATATCATGCTTTTCGGCCCCAAAACCCGGACCGAACCACAAAAGGAGGGGGAGTTTCCATATTTATCAAGGATATCCACACCTCCAGGTTAGTGGCATTGCACGAAGTATCGGAGATCATCCATGTGCAACCAACAGTGGGCAAGACTGCTTTTCAGTTTATAGCATCATACAGACCACCCTCTCAAAGTCAGGAATCCCACTCGGCTTTCCTGAAAACATTGGAGAACAAGAAGATCTCTCCAAACACCATTATATTGGGCGACTTCAACTACCCAAACATTAGACTGGGAGCACTACTCAAGCCCCAGCACCTTAGCCCAAAAGTTCCTGGAAATTATAAACTCAAATGCTATGGAACAACTAGTCACCACTCCCACAAGAGGGGATAACATACTAGACCTGATCATTACCAACATGGGTACTCTATGCTCCATACCAGAAGTATATCCCTCATTGGTAAGATCAGACCATAAATTAATTTCAATGGATATCCACATCCCGACCCCACCCGCAACCCAGAAAACCACAGTGAAAAACTTCTGAAAAGCGAACTTCTCACTTCTCAAAACTGAAGTGGAATCCTTCAAGGCCCCAGGGCCAGTGGAAACTACGGCCCAAACTGCAGAATCCTATATAAACGCATTCTACGGACATCTCCAGGAATACATGGATCATGCTATCCCAAACAAAACCAAGACCCAATCATCCAAAGGCAGGCGTCCAGTCTGGTGGACCCCAGCCATAAATAAACTGTACAACAGAAGGAGGAAGCTACTACATGATTGAGCAAAATCCCTAATAGGGAAGGCAGCTCTGATCAGTACTAGCAAAAAATTACGATCCCTCATAAAATCCTCCAAGGCCAGCTTCAAGAGAAAAATTGCACAGGACGCTAAAGACAATCATAAGGCTTTTTTCAGTTATGTTAGGAACCTGGGATGCAACTCCCAGACTTGTTCTGAATTGATTATAAATGACAAAAACTACACTGAACCCACAGACATTGCCAATATCCTGGAAGACAGGTTCAGTGCAAACTTCTCCACCCCCTCCCCCCCAAAAGAGCAAGTATCTATCCCAGCAGAGGGCTGCCTCCCAAACATCTCTGATACTCAGGTGAAGGCTTCCCTCTCCAAAGCAAAAAAACACTGCTTCCATGGGACCAGATGGCGTCCCGGGTTGCGTCCTACATGAACTCCAAGAAGAACTAACCCCTCAATTAAAACAGCTGTACAATCTCAGCCTCACTACAGGATATGTGCCCACAGAATGGCGTACAGCAACAGTGGTCCCACTCCACAAAGGTGGAGCCTCTACGGACCCTGGAAACTATCGCCCCATAAGCCTAACTAGCCTAGTCTGCAAGGCTATGGAGAGGATCATCATGGAGCTCATAAACAAAGACATTGGGGACCTACAGACACTAGATCTTACCCAATTTGGCTTCGTCAAGGGCAGATCCTGCCTTTTGATCCTGGTCGACTTCTTTGAAACAGTCACCAAAGCCATAGATGAAGGGAAGGTAGTCCACACAGCCTATCTGGACCTAGCAAAGGCATTTGACACAATACCCCACTCGGGCATCATAGATAAGCTATCCAGCTTAAATATAAACCCCTATGTCACAAGATGGGTCACAAACTGGCTCAAAGACAGAACCCACAGAGTGAGAGTTGCTGGAGTCATGTCAGACTCGAAACCGGTCACAAGTGACGTCCCACAAGGTTCTGTCTTGGGACCGCTCTTGTTCGGTATATACTTTTCCGAGGTACAGGCCAACGTGGGAGGACTATGGCTCACCAAGTTCGCAGATGACTGCAAATAATCGACTCTCCAGCTGACACAAACATCCTTCAAAAAGGTCTCACAGAGATGGATAACTGGTGCCAGAGCCATGGTCTGAAGCTAAATACCAAAAAGTGTATAGTCATACCCTTTGGCAAAAACAATGTGCCCACAAATTACCACATAGGCGGTAACCCATTAAGTACAGATAAAGTAATTAGGGATCTGGGGACCCAAGTTGATAGCAATCTCTCCTTTGACAACCACATTGCCAAAGTGGTTAGAAAGACCTTCTACATAGCCCACCTCATCATGAAAGGATTCACATTTAGATCAAGAGAGATAATCGTGCCCCTTTATTCATCCCTCATCAGGCCTATCATAGAATATAATACCCCTTTTAGGATGTACCTTACCCGACACCTGCAGCAATTAGAAAGACCCCAAAAGTACCTCACCAAGAGGATCAAGGGACTCAAGCAGATGCCATATGCTGCTCAGTTAAAAAAACTCCAGCTCTACTCAGTTGCATACTGCCTACTTCAAGGCGATCTATGCCTGACATATAAAGCTATGTCCAATCCAAAATTAATGGACATGCTCCACCTCAGTAAATCTAAATCCCTTAGAGCCGCACGCTCGAGGGACTTGAACCTCAGCACAGAAATAAATAGAACTTGCTGGAGGGACAGATTCATAACCCAGAGGCTCCCTTCGCTCTGGAATAGAATTCCAATTCATGTTAGGCAGAGCACCTCACTGAATCTCTTCAAGAAGAATCTTGATGAGTGGATGGGGGATCGTAGGTTTGTCCCGGGGATTACTTCCGTGTCACTATTAGACAGAGGCACAGTAAACTAAACCTTAAAAAGGGCACAGTGTACTCAAATCAAGGGGTGGCGTAAGCCAAACAAAATCGGGCTAGGCTTGTAATTGCCCCAGGGCAGATAGCCTAGTATGAACCTATGAACCTATATCAGTGGTACACAGTATATTGCATATAATGGGCAATACACTGATGTATGACCATGTTTCATGGACTCACACCACATACAGCCTGATGTCAGATAGTGATATGGATTATTTTTATCCAGGATGCAATTTTTAGAGAAGTGTATTAAAATAGTTTTATGTCTGAGACAAAACCTCTTCAGAGAAATATGTAGATGCTGCCAGCAGGTAAGAATAACTAAGTCTCTAGACAAAACATCAGAACACACAGTAACCTTTTGTGGTCCTTGTTGTCACTATTTTTCTCCATCATTCTTTTGAGTCTTTCCTGTGCCATACACTAAGCTTCTTACTAGGTTACATGCTGATGTGTCCAGAGGCAGTCTGTTTTATGGGTTTTTTTCTGCCTCAGATATAACAGCTTTTTAAGGAAGATTGAACATTCAGAAACTGGTAGAAATGTTCAAGCACGTCGATCAAGAAAGGAGGTCAAAAACAATACAAAGTGCAGCTGATGGTAGGGTGCAGACAACCTTGCCTATGAAATGAACTAGAATGGTATGATTTGTTTAATACTTATCTAAATTAGCAGGCATGGATTTTTCAGCTACCTGGTATGACTTTTACTGAAATAATCAACCCCCCGTAGAAGTTGCTTATGTTTTCCATTACTGTGACCCTGATATTAATGATACTGAAGTAGGGTGACAGGAGCCAAACCCTGAGAGAGAGTGTTTGTGCATGTGCGTGTATGTTTGTGCATGTGTGTATGAAGGGGAGTGAAAATCATTTTGCTGCCTGCTGCCAGTTCAGCTTTAACCTTTAATTAGTATGGTCCGCAATTTTTTCAGAGGAACTTAAGCCATTTGACTCATATTACCAGACATGAACGAAGCTGTTTTTAATTTTTTGGCAACAAAGTTACTCCATTGGTAACTTTCATGACAGATGAGAAAATCTGATAGTTGATATATGGTGTGCTATAAACTCTTACAAACTTTTTTAAGAAATGTGCATAGATATGTTAACAAAACAGCATTTCTGTAAGCCAATTCATTTTCCAAGACTATTGGAGATGGGTACATAGGAACATAGGAATATACAGATAATTTCTTTTGTGCAATAGATTTTATCAGAAGCAAAATCACTTGTCTGGTTTCCCATGAAGTTGTCAGAAGTTTGCCAAAAGCCACTGATACTGCAGCCATTTCCTTTTACAAATGCTTTCAACATGAGGAACTTCTAACCCTGATTAATTAGCAGTGACAAAATGACAAGTGGTTATGCACTCCTTCTTCCTTTAAAGATTGCTAACTACTCGTATGTTGCTAGTATCTGGCCTGGGCTTAGTGGTGCTGATAAATTCTTTAGGAAATATGTGATGCCATCATAACAAAGTAGAGCTATTCCAATATATATTAAATTATTTTATAATCTTCAGACTTATACTCATGTTACCAGAGAACTTCAAAACATTTTACCAGTCTTTAGAAATCATGGACTTGTTTTGAACAAGGTGTAATAACCCTAATAATACAGTGGTTCCTAACTGAAGATCCTTGCACGCTAGGGAATAAAACCCCGCAACTCCCCCTCTTTTCATCATTCTTGACAAGCTAATTCTTTGTTTTCAGTAAGTACTGCTTGATTTGTTTCTAACTTCAGAATATCTGCCTAAATACTTCATCCTTCAGTTTTCTAGGTCTGCGTATTAGTTTCCTCTCAAGTGTTTGGCAGTGCTCCGTACAGACTCAGACTCCTTGAATGACATTTTTCCGGTAAAAGCACAATTGAAATTTCTCCAATACCTAGCTGCATACAGTTCAACTAGTTTGCAGTGGCAAGCACTGTCCACATAGTTGCAAACCAGATACACCTGACAGTGATTGATATTCAAACTCCAACTGCCTAATCAATAAAAAAGGTTCTGTTGCCATGGATATGAACTTTCCTACTGTCTCCATTACTGGATTGGTGGATATGGGCATCCTGAGACAATGCAGAAATTACCTCATGTTTACTGACAACCAGTTAATTCTCAAACACCCACATCAACACATACAGCTACATCTCATGAAGCCTCTACTTCTAAGCCCATAAGGCAAGTCACCACACAATCCAACATATTAGTCACTGGAGACTCCATCTTGAGACACACTGAAGTCCCTCTCACCAGGCTGAGTGAGGAGAAAGTTATGGTCATTTGCTTATCAGTTGTTTATCGGGGGCTAGGATCCATCACATTACACATGCAATCAGGTCACTGGACCACAATTACCAATACCTCTATGTGTTGATGTGGGCATTATTTTTTGAAAGAGAGCATTTAGAGCTGCTGAGGGTATTTGTTATATGTACTTCATCTAGGAGGTCTTTGTGGTTTAGGAAGGTTGCATGTAAGTGCCTCATCATATGTAGGTCTATACATCTGCTTGGAATTTTGCGTGATGGGTGCAGCGTGTGTACTTCTGACAACCTTATGACTTTAGGAGTACTTTTATGTGAGAACTTTGCCTCGACTGACATTGTGTAAATACATCTCTCACATACCATATCAGTTCGTTTGAGAATTAACTGGTCGTCAGTAAACATGAGGCAATTTCTACATTGCCTCAAGATGCCCATATCCACCAAGCCAGTAACACAGACAGTAGGAAAGTTCTTATCCATTACAACAGACCCTTTTTTATTGATTAGACAGTTGGAGTGAGAATATCAATCACTGTCAGGAGTATCCGGTTTCCAACTATGTGGACAGTGCTTGTCACTGTAATCTAGTTGTCCTGTATGCAACTAAATATTGGAAATTTCAATTGTGCTTTTACTGAAAAATGCCACTCAAGGTGTTTAAGTCTGTGCAGAGCACTGCCAAACACTTGAGGGGAAACTAACACGTAGACCTAGAAAATTTAAGGGTGAAGTATTTAGGCAGATATTTTTAAGTTAGAAACAAATCAAGCAGTGCTTACTGAAAACAAAGAATTAGCTTGTTAAGAATGATGAAAAGAGGGGAGTCACATGAATGGCTACTGTCTTGGCTACTACTAATGCTGGTCTCACCACAGCTTCACTCTGTTAGGATACAATACTCCTTTGCTTCTTCTCTCACCAGAAGCAAAGTGTTAGCACCAATCCCAAGAAGAGAAGCAGGTCACAGACTGTTTAGTGATCTACAGTCTTGTCCTAGATGATGCAAGGGTCTGTAAGCTTCTAGCCTTTCCCTGGTAGATGCCTCCAATACCAACCAGACAAACATGTACGTTAAGCACAGACACTCACTTTCCAAACAGGAACAGTCAGGAATCAATGCACTCTGCTCCTTCTCTTACCAGGATCAGAATATAAGCACAGATTCCAAGCTGTCACCTATAAAGCAGTTATTAGGCTTTCTAGTGATCAGCGGTCTCTAGGAAATAATGTCCCTGTACTTCTTCTCTCACCAGGACAAAACAGAAGCACTAATCCCAAGATAACTACTGAGAGGCAGAATGTAGGCTCTCTAATAACTGGTAGTCTTGCAATAGATGCTTAAAGATAAGATGAAAAAAATGGTTTATTTATTTATTTATTTAAATTTGTTGACCGGGAGTGTCCATTTTCAGCGGAGGCCCAGGGAGAAAAGCTCCACAGTAAAATAAACAGACAGTAGTTACATTGGATTACATAGTGATTAACAATTTACATAGCAATTACTTACAACATATTTACAGATGAAGAACATAGTACATTAGTAGACAACTAAAATCTTTATCTGTGAAGTACATAACAGACATTAACAAATGTTACAATAAGAAGTTCCTGCTGTATAATAAGTACTAGGCTTATGAGCATCTGAGCTTGCTATAATCAAGGTAGTTAGTGGAGTGGAAAGAAAGGTAGTGGTTGGATAGGGTGGATGATATTAGACTGGGAGTTGTAAGGGCATAGCCAGCATGTTTTTAGGTGCGCTTTTAGTAAAGTTTGAAGTGGGTGCATGATGGTACGGAGGTAATTGTGGGTGGGAGTGAGTTCCATAATTTGGCTATGGCGCAAGAGAATAGTGCTTCACCAGCAGAGTTATTGGCTTTAGTGATCTGCAAGTGATTTTTGTTGCTGAATCTTAGTGGTCTGGTGGTGTGATAGGGTTGGAGTAGATTCTGGAGGGATGGGACATTTAGTGGATGGTTTACTAGTTTGTGGGCGAGTGAGAGTTGATACCACTGAAAGAGGTGACAGAGTTCAAGCCAGCCCAGTTCAGCAAGTGAGAGACAGTGGTGACTATGGTAGGATGCCTCTGTGGCGAATTTGGTGATTTTGTTGTAGCAGGTCTCTAGCTTGTTTAGATTACATTGCCTTAGGTTGGTATACATTGGAGAGGCATAAAGTAGGGTGGAGATAAGGTGGGAATTTGCTATTGAAATCTTTGCTGCTTTGGTGAGAAACTGCTTATTTCTGTATAACGCTCCTAGTTTTTTGTGGACTTTTTGTATGGTCATGTATATGTGAATTTTAGTTTATTGTCTATTTCCACTCCTAGCAATTTGGTGTGTTCAGTTGGGTATATAGTGGTGTTGTCTTTTGCTGTGATGTTAAAGTGAGAGTTGTTTTGAGTATGTTTGGTGGGTTGGAAGATGAGTAGTTTAGTTTTGTTTGGGTTGAGTATTAATTGGGCATCGGATAACCATGTTTCAACAGAGGAAAAGGCTTCCTGTGTGACTTTTTGCAGTTTTGGTAGGGACTGGGCTGAGCAGATGATGGTCGGGTTATCTGCGTATTGTATGAGTGTGCCATGTTTGGTGGCAGAGGCTAGATTATTGGTGTAAACAGAGAAGGGTAGGGGTCCAAGGATGGATCCTTGGGGAACCCCTATGGAGACAGGTAATTGGGGAGATATGTCATTTTGCCATACAACGGATTGTTGGCAGTCAGACAGGTAACTCTGAAACCAATAATCAAGAAAAAATACACAGTAGAATGTATCCGACCAAATAATCCTCCAAATTCCTTCAATTAAAAACTTTTATTAGAACTTGTAGAACGACAAAAATAAACAAATAAGTGAAATCAAATCAAGCGCTTTCACCTGAGTCAATGTCAGGCTTGATCTTGATAAAGCCTGACATTGACTCAGGCGAAAGCGCTTGATTTGATTTCACTTATTTATTTATTTTTGTCGTTCTACAAGTTCTAATAAAAGTTTTTAATTGAAGGAATTTGGAGGATTATTTGGTCGGATACATTCTACTGTGTATTTTTTCTTGATTATTGGGACAGAGTTCGTTTTGTTTGTATTTAACTCTGAAACCAGTTGGTGACTGATTGTGAGAAGGATAAGTTATTGAGGACAGAGATAAGTTGTTTGTGTGGGACCATGTCAAATGCTTTAGATAGGTCTAGGAAAGTAGCAGAGGAGAGATAGCCATTGTTTTAATGCTGAAGGATAGTGTTAGTAAAGGAGAGTAAGGCAGTGGTGGTGCTATGGTTTGGTCGAAAACCCTGCTGAGTACTGGAAAGGAGGTTGTTAGTAAGGAGGTAGTCTGAGACCTGAGAGTGTATGCATCTCTCTAGTATTTTGGAGAGTGGAGAGAGAATAGCTGTGGGGCGGTAATTGGTTAGTTCTGCGGAGGGTCCGCCTTTGTGGAATTATATGTGATACTTTCCACAGTGTGGGAACGTAACTTTCTGACAGAGATCAGTTAATCAAGATGGATACTGGGTAGGCCAGAGCATCAGCTGCAATTTGTAGGTATTCACTTGGGAGGTTGTCTGCTGCTAATTTGGTGGGTTTAAGTTTAGTTAATGTTTTTTTTTTATGTTGGAGGTAGGTACAGGAAAAAAAGAGAAGGCAGTGGGGAGATTACTAGTTGAAGGTGTGGGTTGGAGGGGAGGGGGGGTTGTGTTGTTTAGCTAGTGATAGTATGGTTTGTGTGAAGTGTTTGTTGAATGAGGTAGCAATATTTTCTGAGAAGTGAGGGATGTTAGGAGGAGGGGTACTGACTTTACCTGGGTGGAGGATGGAGTTTATGGAGGACCAGAATTGTTTGGAGCTGTGTTGTGAGGAGTCTAGGGCAGACTGGTAGTACTGGAATTTGTCCTATTTTATTAGCTTTTTGACTCTATTGTGTAGTTCTAGAAATTTCTGTCTAGCTGCAGGGCTTTTGGTTTTGCGCCAGTGCTCCCAGGCTTTATCCCTGTTTTTCATTTCTGACTTAGTGGTTTTCTGTAGCTATGGGGAGGGTTGCGCTTTGGTTCTGGAGAATCTTATGGGGGCATGGTAATTAAGGATGCTCAGGAAGGTAAGTATTAAACAATTCAACTGTGTCATCAAGACTGAGGTACTTTAGAGGATGCCAGTTACATTCTTTGAGGGATGATATGAATGTGAAAGGGTTAAAGTTTATTTTTTTACGTATTTGATGATAGATGACAGGTTTAGCTTGGTACAGGTATTTTTTGAGTAGGAATGTTGGGGAGTGATCACTGAGGCTATTTGATAAGCAGCCTGTTATATATGACTGGGGGCTCTTACTGACTAGTATCCAATCCAGGGTAGTGTGCTTGGTGGAGTTTTTATTTATCCTGGTTGGTGACTGGACTAGTTGGGTGAAGCCATGATGGTGTACATAATGGATTGGATTGTTGCCAGAACAGGATTGCCAGTCAATATTGAAATCACCTAAGATGATAGTTTCTTGGGGGAGATGGTGGGTAGACCAGCTGAGGAGGTTTTCTAGTGGAGGGATGTTTTGGCCAGGTGGGAAGTAGCATCCAATTACGTTGATGGTTTTGTTTTGGTTTATTTTGAGGTTGGTATATATTATTTCTTCATTGCCTATTTGAGAAGTTGATGATTTTAAGATCTAGATGTTTAGATGCTGTTTAAATATTATAGCTACACCACCTCCTTTTTTTGTTTAGCCGGTCTACTCTTAGTATGCTGTAACCTGTAGGGAGTATTTGCTCACTGGTAATGTGAGGTTTTAGCCAGGTTTCTGTCAGGGTGACTATATCTGGGGAGTACAAGTCTATGGTGGCATGGAGTTCATGGACTTTGTTGGATATACTTCTAATATTTAAGCTTAGTAGAAGGAAGTCACTTGGCTTTCTATTGGCTGTAATATGGGAGAAGTTGTGATTTCTAGTCTGATTATGAGGATTGGGGTTGGGGATGGTAGGGTCAGGGTTGGGGTGGATGTCACCACTTAGGGCTAGTTTTGATATGTATGAGGTTATTAGTTTTCTCAGTTTTTGAATGTGTTTGTTTATAAGGGAAACTTTATGATTGTGCTCTATGGGTAATAGGTATGGTGGGAGGGTTACTATATTAAGTTGTAGGGATGCTTTATGTTTGAGTAATATAGTTGGTAGAATATGTTTATCCTAAACACTGCAATGTACACTAGGCAGTTAGATATGAAAGTGGGTAGATTAAGTTTTAGTGGAGAGCCACTATTTTTAAAAGAGCAAGATAGATTGAAAGGGGGTGGGCACTTTTTGTATTCTGGTACTATGGAATGCAGTAGGATGGCCAATAAATTGAAATAGTTGAAGGGGAATGATTTCGTAAAATGATAATCTTGTGCTTACTCACACCAACCAGTGAAAGGAGAGAGAGAAAACGAGATATATGGTCAAATTACCATAAGGGGCAGGCAATTTGGAAGACAGTGGTGTTTAAGAACACAACAGTAACAGGGTGGGAGAGTGGGAAAATTTGTTTGACTGACAAGAGACAGAGCTGTGATCTCTTTTCAAGTTTTAATATGTAGTTAAAAGCAGAATACAAGTAAAGCACAGTGTAAAGAAAACAAATCACAGTATACAAAATGGAAAAAGACAAAGTAATACAAGACACAGCAAATAAAAGCAAACTAACATTTCTCTCACAGCAAGCTGTGGCAGAGTCTGGGTGAGCCTTTCCAGTAAAGCTCTGAAATGTTTTATTTTACCCCTTAAATACAAGGTTTAGTTCCTAGCTCCACCCCCTCAGTTCACAGATGATTAACCTTAACTGACCAGTTCTAATTTATGTGTGACTCCTTAATTGACATGTTCTAATTTCTGTCTGACTCACAAGAGATAGAAATGTGGTCTCTTTTCAAGTTTTAATATGCAGTTAAAAGCAGACTACAAGTAAAACACAGTGTAAAGAAAACAAATCACAGTATACAAAATGGAAAAATACAATAAAGTAATACAAAATACAAGAAATAAAAAGCAAACTAAGCTTTCCCTCACAGCAAGCTGTGGCAGAATCTGAGTGAGCCTTTCCAGTAAAGCATAAAATCATAAAATTCTTAAAATCAGAAATACGTTATTAAATGTCACAGAGCTACTTCTCCTTCAGAACAAAAAGGCTCAAACTGGACTATGCTGTATCTGACTCTATCCGTATGCTTGTTGGACCACAGGCATCATTCTTTAGTCATGTCTATTTAGTTTTCTTCTTTGTTAGTGAGTGAGCTATTTAAAAACTTTCTGGATTACTCAGATTAAGGAGGTAGCCTGAGACCTGAGAGTGTATGCATCTCTCTAGTATGGACAACATACCTTTTTAACACCATCAAAGCCAGCTTTGCAATGTGGCCTCCTCACCCCAGAATCATGGCTGCTAGAGAGATAGCCCTGACAGTCAACTCTTTCAGGTCTAAGACAATCTTATTTTGTAGGCCTAAGATGTTTACCTGTAATGCATTACACAAACACCTTGCTGAAACAGCTAATTGACTTTAAAGTACGACTGACATACAAGTTTTTTTAAGTTGATGTAAATATTGCTAGTGTCATTTTTTATTCCAGCAAAATAGCTTACTGTTATAACTGTTACCTATGAATTGTAACCAGCATTACTAACACTGTCTGGTAGAACTAATCATTTTATGTTACATGCAGTCTGCCGCTCAACACCTTTTTTTTTGTTCTACAACTGATTGCTTATACTTGCATCAGGTAGATGTTTCCATGTGCATTGGCCAGCTAAAGATATAGATTTATTGATGCAGAGAATAGGAGTCAAAGTCCTGCCCCAGACAGTGCAGTTTCACAAAGTGAATTCCTTCATGAGAAAGAGCCTTAGTCCATTGTTTTAGTCTATTTTACCTTTTGTTTCACAACTGTAAATGAAGATACGTTTTGTATTAGTTAAGAATTCACTGTTTTACCCACTGATATCTGTCTCAGCATTTCTTATGGCTTGTTTTGATTATATTATTAAAAGTCAAGCTCTCTCTGTCTTCTTTCAGCACTGGGACAGACTCCACTGATCTCTGTTGAGGATATTCACAAACAGCAAGTCACTCTGCTTTGTGAGACTGAAGGGTGGTTTCCAGAACCAGCACTGATATGGAAAAATGGTCACCAACAGAATATTTCTGCCAGCACCAAAATAGAGAAAATGCCCAGTGGTTTGTATCGTGTAAGCAGCACATTGCAGGTGGGTCAGGACACAGAGAACAGTTTCAGCTGTTTCATTTGGAACCAGATTATACAGGCTGGCCAGGAATCAAGAATAAAACTTACAGGTACACACCACTTATTTGCTGGACTGAATGAGAAATGAGCTGCTAGACAGTATGTGTTCATCATAAATAGTCACTACAATCAATAGAGCTATCTGCAGGAGTATGAAGGGCGGCAGTGAAAGAAAACATAAATAATTTAATTTTCATTTCCAGCTATCTGCTGCCACATGGGGAAAACTGCCTGCCCCACTGCATTGTCCATTTCATGTACCGGATTGTATAATGCTGCTTGAGCAGTGTGGAATTTGAATTATTAATTACTGATGCTATCTATATACTGACACTGGAGGTAAATAAAATCATCCACCATTTTGCAGCATGATCTTTAATCACAGATATCAACCTTTTAAATCCAGAGCCAGGGAAAAGAAAAATAATCAGGGACAGAGCAGATGCTCCAAGATACAGGCACTTTCTAAATACTAGGTACTATTGATTTAGAAAGGACACAGACTAAGAGAAGTTGAAATAACATGCATGATCTAAAGAAAAAGAAGTCTGTAACTTCTATTAATATAAACACCAACATTGTTGTTTTTTAATACATTATGTTGTTCACAAAATGGCTCTGATTTTAGAATGGGCAGATCAATATTATAAGCTAAAATAAGGGACACCCCTGAAAATTAAGGACAGTTGAGAAGCATGAACTTTAATAGCCATTTCTAAGGAAGGGGCAAGCAAGTATTGTTCATTCACTCCTATCCCTCGGTGGACATCTCTTCCTGCTCCAGGCCATAGTTACATCTTTATCCCTCTATACGATGGAGTTACCTTTTTACTTAGTTTTTTAACTAGCTAACCTGTGTTACTGATCAGGAGTACAGGTTGCCCTGTATGGCTCACAATAAACATTCTTGCACACACCAGGTGTGTAGCTGTGAGTTCTGTCCTACATACATATGTGCCTCTTGTTATATTGCATGGGAGATAATAGCACTGATTTTTTTAATGGCATCCACTAATCTCATAATTTTATGTTTTAAGCCAGAAAACTCTCCCCCTTTTAACCTCTTCCCACTAGGACAACCATCAGCAAAGACATATTGCTCTCTACGCTGGAATACAGCTTTCCTCTAATAGCTGCAGCTACTAAAAGGAACATCAACAATATCCAGTCCCATTGTATTAAAATTTGCCTCTTCATTACAGTTCCCCCTATAGAGGAGCATTACTGTAAAACCATTGAAGAAAAACACAACAAAATGGATTCCTGTCAAGCAAAGAGTTAAGCTCCTTCGTGACTCAGAATTATTTAAAATGCTACACAATAACATATTCTCTGATCTCTATAATAACAAGCTGGATACTTTTGACAATCTCAGAAGTCAAGACCATTCAGGACTTGTCATCAAACTCCAAATCCAAGCCTCATTACATAGACAAACTGCTTCTACATTTTAGGCACAAAACTTCAGGAATCTCACGTCCTCCCTCCATTTTAAAGATATTTTGTTTTGTTCCAAATTCTATGTTCACTGAAAAGCTCATCTTCAGAATTGCAAAATGCAAATGCTTTCTCACAGAACACATTAGGCCTTATGCTACACTATTATAGTTTTCATGAATCCCATATCCCTACTCTGTATCTTTTTTCCATGTTGTTTTGGATCATTGCTCAAATCATCTGCATATCAAAATATTAAATAAATAAACCCCTAATAATGTGTGATGTAGCTTTACAAGGATTATATGTAGTGTGATGTAGGTTTAGAGAAATTACATGTTTATGAGTTTCACAACTAGACCCAAGGTTCACACACTGCATTCCTTACCATTATCAATAGCAGCAGTTAGCTGAATGTATGCAGTTTACAAGTGATGCATATGATATGCGTGTGTAAAGAGAGTAGTCCATTTCTTCAACGGTCATTGAACAAAATTGAGGCTATATCATGCCACCTTGTGGCTAAACTGAAAATTGCAATACCTAAGAATTGCAAAGACTTCACCATACCAGTGTTTGCCAGTGCAAATTTATTTGCCTTTGTTTGTTGTTAAAGTACTCAGCATTAACAGAAAAGCAGGGTACAGCCTAAAGATAGCAAACTGGTAAGACATTGAGAGCAGCATATTAGGAATGATCGAGAAATACCATTTTCAACACATTTCATTATGCTATGAACCATCATTACACTTTTTTTATGTACTAGTTTCTGACATTTTCTTAAACTACATATAGTGAGAATTCCCACATGCACACACACATACTCATTACTTTGAATCATTGCCAGCATCAGTAACAAAAATGAAGCCTTGTTTGTGCATCTCTTTCGGCTTTTTCCTTGTTTGCGAACTCCTTAAAACAACTACCCGAGGGATATGTCTTCAGTCCTGAACTTTTAAACATAATACATTTAAGAGTATCGATGCTGCCACCTAGAGGAAAGGAGTTAATTTACTGCAAACTCTGTCTATACAGTTACAGCAAGACACAGTGATGTATTTAAATGATACTAGGAACAGTAGATTCGTAAATACTAATATAGGACTTAAGTCACTGATGGTTAACAAGTCCCTTAAAACACCCGGCCATTTTGCTGTTGCACACGGCAAAACCAACAAAATGAAGAAGTGCATAAACTTACGTTTTCTTTGGTAACTTTTTTACAACAAAATGGAATTCACATGACAAGTTAATAGCGCTATGCAAGTCCAAGTTATACATCCCAACAACCCTGTTGCCTGAGCCCTCCTATATTGTAATTAGACACAAACACACAGCAACAACCGTAAAACATTCTGGATTGTAAGTACAATCGTATGTCTAGGCTTCAGCGCTGAACCAAAACAAGTTTACCTTAACCTGTCTCATCAGGCCAGGTCCAGCTCAGCTGTCACATCTGACTCTAATGTGTATAATGTGTAGGGTTTGCCAAATTTTCCCAAATACCTCTTAGGACTATATTAACAGTATGACATTACAACATATTTCTGTACTGTGTGGAAATAAGAGTTCATCCAGCCACTGTGCATTGTTTACAGCTCTGAGATGCTCCTGTGTTTTAGTGGAATGTTAATTCATATTGTGCCTAATGACATGGTTATAAGGCACTGCTGTTTCCAGAACAGCAGATAGCTTTAGTAGTTCCCAAACACATATATTTTTCCCCTTATGTCTGCATGCCATCAAGGCCTCTCCCATATGCCTTGAGCTCTCCAAGGAAAGGACAGATCAAAGGGGCTATTACCAGGCAGCCATGAAGGAAGTTTGGTCCTGTAACCCTTTACTACCTCCACTATTAACTTTTTTTTTTTTTGGCATTCATAATCTACTATCAACTGACGAAAGCTCCTGTCTTCATTCACAGGTCTACTGGACCTGCCACAACCTTTCCAACTCCCAACCTTATCCACATCCTACTGCAGAGGAGTATTTTTTGTTTTTATCCCACCTTGTTTCCCCTCTTCCCATTGAGCACATTCACTGAAAGATTGGGGTAGAAGTGCATTGGGAATGGGCTAGTGCATTGTCCCACCTATATGGCAACTCAACCAGTGCCACCCTTTTATTCTCCATAGTGCCAATGCCCCCTTACGTATCCCTGGCTTTTGCCAGGGATTGACCACTAGATGCACTGCAATGCATACCCTTTCCATGGATGGGCACATCCCTCCCTGCCAGAGCCTCAGAAGTCCCAGCCACTAATCAAAAGTGGGTTAACTCGTTCATAGTCAAGACTTTATCTCTCTACATCATGGTGCTGTCCACTAGTCTCCATTAACAAAATAAATAATAAATAAATAAATAAAATTCTTCAGCCTGTGAGTTTGGACACTAATTGTCCTTAGGCCAGTTATAATTTTTGCTGTCCTATGCATTTAAATTTTGAACTGTTCAGTGGAAAGGGGTGAGGATTTTTTTTTTTACTTAACTTTACCAGTGGCACCCATGGGCATGTGGTAACTCCCTCAATGTTGAAACCAATCATTCCATCCATGAGTTTGTTTCCCAGCTGCAACAGGAACTTTGTTTAATGGGCACAAATTCCCTATATCTTGCTGTTTGTAGCTACACCCATCCTCCTGAGAAATACATCCTGCTGTGGTAAGAGTTATCCCTCTCTTCAGGATAGGCAAAATGGTATCAATTGCTAATTCCCATTGTCCCCATCTGGCTTTTCTACTGTCAAGGCCAATAACCAAACTTAGGTCCTATAAGTGACAGTCAGAGCTGCATTTCTGTACAGCATAGAGCTGGCTGCAAACACATACAAAGTTGTAGAAGACCAAAAACTGTTATCAGCTCTTTATGAAGATTTGTTTCAGTGTGGTCTAATTATAGACAGTTCAGTACGTGTTTACAAAGTCTGCTGATCTCTGAATGTAATCTTCATCATATGTCAACACTCATCCGTATTTTGTATTTTTGGAATATAAAACAAGGTTTCTAAGAAATACTGAATCTAAACTGCTTCCCTTGTGCCTTAGAGAAAAAAAAAAATGGAGTTGATTCTATCCATCCTTCTAAGAACACTTTTAACACCTGTCTCAATTATGCATCCCTGCATGAATGAATGCGTCCTCTCAAATACCAGAATATAAAACTTGTTGCTTAAGTATCTGTAATGATTTTTTTTATTCTTTTTTAAATCACAATTTACATAGTTAGTCATTCAATCAGTGCCGCTGCTGTCCTAAACAAAAATTTTAAATATGGCTGGTCTTCATGTTATGACAAAGCTGTCTTTCATACGTCCGAAAGGGATGTCTGCCCTACAGCTGCTAGGTCTCCCACTTTAACTGTCTTCTTCACTGCAATTCAGTTCAACAGAATTATGTTCTCCATGTTTCTTATGTGAGATATCCTACTGAAGGAATGTTTAATATTGCCTTGTAATAATTTATTCAGCAGTATGCAGGGACAGTAAGAGATTCTCCATTTCATTTCTTGCTGATTGCCTTGTGTGGGGATTCTGCATATCCTCCCTGTGTTTATGTGGGTGTTTTCTGGGTGCAGCAGTTTTCTCCCATACTCCAAAGGCATGCAGTAGGTGGATTGGGCACTTTAAACTGTCCATAGATATGTGCACTTGCATATGTCATGCAGAAGAAAGACCTGGCAACCTACTTCCATTTCTCTCTTTGCCTTGTAAACTCAGGAGATAGCGGTGACTGTCTGTGGGATAATTGTAGGAGTAAGGTGTGACTTTTCATTTTTTTTTTTTTGTAAGGTGTGACTTATAAGAGAGAGTGAGGGAGAGATATACAGAGACATCACACTATGAAGCTCAATTAATCAATCCTTTTAAAGTATTTCTTTGATTCTGCGAAAAAGAGAGGGAACACAACCAAAGGAGGGGTCTTGCTTGCTTCTTCAAATATTCCTTCTTATACATAGAGTCAGAAAGTTTTTTTTTTCAATGTGAGTAAGCTTAATGAGTTACTAAACCATCTTAGCTATTTTTGTAGCAAGGCAATATAATCTAAGCAAGGATATTTTTCTCTACTGTTCTCCTAAGTGATAGTACTTCATAACATACCAGTCTAATTTGCTTTTTATATACATTATAAATTTACTTTTGGGATGAAGTATACCAAAAACAGGTTAACCTGTCCATCTATACCTTCTTCAGAAGAATTTATGAGGGAACAGGTGGGTAGCTCTCATGACAAGGATGAATCTGAACTGTAGCTTAAAGAAAAGAAGTGCATACAGATGTCATTATTATCAGTGTGGCCATATGTCATTAAAACTAGTATATGTCCCTAAAGAGCTAATTACCTGCTTGAAAATACTCTAGCCTGGACAGTGAGTTTATTTTTCAGCATTCTTTTACTGGGATGTTCTAACTGGATGCATGCAAATACCAGTTTTCAATGGAAGCCTAGCGAGAAAATCGCAGAACAATTATGTAAAACAACACAATACAGCAACAGGTTCATAGGAGGTTACTAGGCTAAACGTCCTAGAGCCTTTACAACCCTAGTCATGTTACTCCCACATATCCCCATTTGTTCTTTTTGGGTAGTTCACAGAAAGAATTTATGAACAGAACAGGTCCGTGATCGACATTGGTTACCCCTCTCCATGAGGGGCATGGGTGCCACCTCAGGGGTGAATTTGCAGTCTCCCATCCAGTTTTCTAGGTTGAATTTGAATAGGGTCAGTGAGGAGCTGTTTTATGTGAATAAGAACTTTATTCCAGAGAAGCGTCAGTCTCTGGGAGACATGTCTGTCTCTCCAGCATGTTCTGTTAATGTTACAAGCCAGGTTTAGCTCTGTTTTATGTGAATAAGAACTTTATTCCAGAGAAGCGTCAGTCTCTGGGAGACATGTCTGTCTCCCCAGCATGTTCTGTTAATGTTACAAGCCAGGTTTAGCTCTGTTTTATGTGAATAAGAACTTTATTCCAGAGAAGCGTCAGTCTCTGGGAGACATGTCTGTCTCTCCAGCATGTTCTGTTAATGTCACAAGCCAGGTTTCAATAACAGGTAGATAGTCTGAAAAATTACATAAAATAAATACTAGCTAAAAATACCATAACAATATAGCAGAGTATAAGAAAGTGCCTGAACCATAACATAAAATCAGCACAGGTTACATAAATCATAGCTGAATATAAAAATAAGATGGAATATAACAATTCCAAATGAGCATTAGCTGTGTTATATTGCTGAAGAAAGAGTAAATTAGTTGTGCTAGAATGATAAATACTAAAATCTCTTAGAGAAAGCAAGTTGGCTGAGCTAGTATGTAGTATGTTAAATAATAAAATCGCGTAGCACCACTACAGTAGGTGTAACTTCCACCATATGGTGTAAATGACTAACGCAGAATACCAAATTACAAAACAAGGCAACAATGTCTGTACAAACTAAGAACCTTTTAAAACAAACCAAAAAAACAGTAGCTACAAGAGAAATTAGGAGCTGAACAGTGTACAGAGATTCCACCTTTAATAACGGTTAACTCATGCTAAGTGCGTTTGTCCTGAATGGGCTTCTTCTGAGCATAAGTATGCGAACCACATCAGCGCTTAAAAATAATTAAGCAACCAATCAAAATCAGACTTAATTATTCCAGTTAACTGACTCACCAATCAACTAATGAATTCATTGTTCAAATATGTCTAAAACATTAAAACAGTTGCATCAAAAGTATACATCAATTCGGTTGAAAAAAATATATCAAATACATAAATATTTTAACACCACATTGAAAATATAAGACATAAAAGGTTAATAACTTTGCAGATCTTAATTTAAGCGCACACATATTCATTTAACAGTCATGTTACTATAGCATTTAGACGCAGCTGCCAAATACATTTTTTTGTTTTCTAATAAAGTCTCCCACTTCCACTCTAGGATTAATACACACTTTATCAATTGCACCAAACTTAAATGTGCGCTTAGATAAAACCTGGCATGTTTTTGTATGTTTGTAAAGAGCACTGTTCATGTTTTCCTTGTATGCAGAATAGTTGACAGACATGAATGTGAGGGAAATGGAAGCATATCAGATGAATATAATATTGAGAAGTGAGCACAGTGCTGTTTGAGCAAAGAAAGAGATTGGAGATAAAAAGGAAAAACAGGAAGTAGAGAGTCAGTGGGTAGGACACTTAAGAAAGGTAGAGTGAAGAGGAAGGGTCTGTGAGACCAATATATTGTATTTGCCTGGCATTTTATGCCAGCCAACAGTTGTCCCTACTGACCCCTGAGCAATTATGGTGGCCACCCCTTTGTGCAGTGTTATAATGCAATAGGTCTGACATCCTTTAATACTGTAAAAGAAACAAAAGCTCTGGAACCACAAGTAGCTATAATGGTAACGATTTATTTTGCAAAATAAATAGTTACTGATATAGCTACTCATGGTCCCAGAGCTTTTGTTTCTTTTATTGTTTTGTATTTATTGTTCCTAGATTTATACTCGAAGTATTTTTGTTGTACAATCCTGCAGTATTGTGGCAGCCATGGGCACATTATCCATGTTTGCTATCCACTGCACATGTGCAGATACCACAGGATGGGCCTAGTGCACTGGCAGCCTACCATTCTCTGTATTGCATCATGTTGTCTGTCTACATATGACAAGGTATATAATCACCAACACAGGAGGATAGTAACTAAGACGGACTGTGTTCAGTGTGCCCTGTCAGGTTCAGATCCATGTCAAATGGACTGCAAGCTGGCCTGTCAATTCTGTGTCTAGCTTATGGACCATAAGGTAAGCAACACCTGTATAATGTCTTTGTCAACTCAAAAGCAGAGCTGGACCTGCTAATCTATCAGGTGGTATGACGTTAGCATTTGCTACTATTGCTTTTGGTAATGCAGCCTGCCAGGTTATTGCACACCCCTCATTTGAGGATGGTGGCTGACTATATCAATGTCATGCAACAGTGCAAATAAGATGCTGCTGTGCAACAGACACAGCTATACCAAGCATATCTGTGACTCCCAACTCAGTGGTGGTGCTGCGGTAGCATTGTCGCCTCACAGTAAGATGCTGTTCGGTTCTATTCTCAGCTAGAGCGTCTTCTGCATGGAGATGTGCGTGAATGGACATACCTTCGTTGAAGGTTGTGCGTCAGAGCTGGGAACTCGGCACGTAAAAATCATCTACCAATTATTAGTGGACCGGAGTTCCACTGTGGCGACCCCTAACCGGGAAAAGCCGAAAGACACAACAACAACTCAGACACCACTGCCTATGTGACCTGTGTCTGACTGCTGTATATCATGATATTCTTTTATCAGTTCTCATTTGCATGTCATTATGGACTCATTAGACTGTATTTTTTATTTGCTTATTGATTGTTACTAAATGGTCATTTGCTTACCTCTTTTCTTTGCCTTTTAGCTCATTGTCATGTAACACCTCATGGTTCTGTGATTTACTACCTAGCTGCACACTCTCAATTTCAGTGCAAGCGCATCAACCGTATTTTGCTATCAGACTATGAATCCTGGCTAAAATGAAAATATGCAAGTTTTATGTCCTAAGACATTAAAATATAACTCAAACTAATTAACAGAAGTGTCATTATCATGCAGAAGCATGAAGATGATTGAGAAGCTTAGAAGTGAACACCTCCAAAAATTAAAATTCCAGAATACTATTATGCAGAGAGAGAAGTATTTGCAAATATTGATGACAATAATAAAATACTCTGAGTTCTGCAAAGATAGTAGTAGCAGTGAGATCACAGCTTCTTGATGAAGTGGCCCCACATAATGCATCTTTCCAAGACACACCCTTTAATAAGGACAGGAAAGCTGATAATGTAGATACAGTGTACAGTAATAAAGCTGGGGATCCAATATCATCCTTTCCAGTTACAAAAACTCTTAAAAATCAGCTGGTTCATATTTACTGAAAATAGCAGCGTTCTATAATTAGAGCTGTCACTATGGTAGGATGAAAGGGGTGGCTGCTGCAGGTACAAGCTATCGAGAGGCATAAGCAGTTACTGAAGATGGGGGGTACAGAATCAGCTTCATAAATGAATACCAATACTGCATTTATAACTTGAGCAAAAAGCTGAAGCTTTCTCTCTCTCTCGCCCCAATTTTGTGATGAGGGGACATCCATCTGGGGATCTAAAGAGGGTGCCATATGACTGAGCTATGTGGTTATGTCTACACTGTTCTCAAATGGAGGCCAGTAAAATGCCGAAATCTCACCAACAGCATAACTCAGAATAGAACAAATTATGAACTATGGGCAGCTCTCAGACTGGAATTAATTTACAAAATCGTATCAATAAAAGTGAATGAATACCTTTTCAGTGCTATCACACAAATTACCTCATTTTGCCAGATACAAGCAGATGGCACAAGTGAATTAAATATTACAAATGCTAATATTTAATGCGCAAGACATTTTTTGCAATACCCTAAGAATTGCACAATTCATATGTGATACTATACAAAGCATTGGGCTCCTTATAAGTATGATAACATAATAAGAGGTGGTCCATCTTTGGCAATTGGTAGGGCTAAGGCTACAGACACTGATACCTCTTGACAAGAAAAAAACTTTCTCAGTATACACATAACCCCCTCTAGCCTATAATGCAGCACATCTCCTTATCATCTCCATATCTTCACTGTTGCACTACAGCTCGGACAAATGTAAATTTACCTCATACTGCCTTAATATTTGGTAATATTTTTGAGTACTCCTTCTTTATCTTGTCTGCTGGTAACCGAGAGCTTTTATACTGTTCAATATATTTTGTTTTTATTGCACTCGGCAGAGACTAATCATTCAGAATCGACCACGGCTTCCAAAAATATCCCTACAGGAAGAAAATTCTTCCTCATAAATGACACAAGAGAATAATTTGTCTATATGAGGGGAAGAATACATCAAAATGAACAATGTGTAGGTAACTTTCTGTTTTCACTTTCAAGCACAGGCAGGATCAATTGAGGTTGAACCTGTGTTAAAAAATACTGTTTGGAAAAGTGGAACATACTAAACCAGGGCTTTTCTTCTTCAATGTCTAGGCCTATTGCTGCCTTTGTCTTGAAGACCCCTGTAGTTTTATCTGGTTCTCATTTAAAAAAGAACCATACACCAGTATCAAGTCTTCCTGCCTGATTGTGGTTTGTGGACCGACACTGAGGCTTGGGATGTGTGTGCTAGTGTTTGCGCTTATTTCCTCATTACTGATGTTGGAGTCATCAGGCCTAGTATTTGAGACAAATCATCCTGAGATCAAGTTAAACCTTGAGGTCAGTCTCATACTGAATGAGCAGCTGTTGCTGCTTTAGTGATCCCTTACACTGTACCCAGTTTCAAAATGGGCATAGTTCACACCATCAGTAAGTTCTGGTAAGCTGAGAACATTGCAACATATCAACAGGACAGGCACACTCAGTATCATCTGCAAATTCCCCAGCCAATATTAGTCCAAATGTGGTGTCCTTCCATATCTTCAGCCTCTAGTATTTGAAGCTTCTGAAGAAGACTACATACAAGAGGAAACACACTGATCCACCCACTGAAACTGGAAAGGCTGATACTGTTAAACAGAAAGATGATTCTACCATGTTTCCCCCAATGATCATAAGTTTGGGAAAGTCCTAGAGATGATATATCACTAGGCAGGTTACCCACCAGTCTTGTATCTTCTCAATGGTGTATGTCATAGATGACCTTCAGGTTGAATCAGGAAACCTCTAGTTTGGTCCCTCCACAGGCATTTGAAAATAGTAATCAGTCTTGCATGGAAGTATCCAGACACGGGAGGGTCTGTACCTGAGAAGACAGACAGACCATGTCCTTTGCCTGTCAAGATACTGGAATTCATGGTGAGAGATTTCTAAACATGATTCCTTGGTTTTGTTAGCTGCTGCTAAGAGGGATACCACTTCTTTGAGCATAGCAGCCCACCCAACATATAAGGAATCCAGAGTACTGGACCACTTCATAAAGCATGTGTATGTTTCCTCCATTTTTCACTAAGGTACTCAATTACTTGCACCACATGGTTGATTTCAAAGGAGATGAAATGCACCAGACTAGCAGCTATTTGTTTCAAGGACCAATGAATGAAACTATTGTCCTGCTTGGCAAAGATTTCTAAAATGACAAATGTCATGATATACATCTTTATAATACAGTGAAAGGTACAGCCAAGGCCATGGAATCTGGCATAACTGTTCAATAGCATGTGTGCAAGACAGAAGCACAGACAGATAATTCTTATTTAAGGCCTACATTGATGAGGAAACAGATGTGGCCTTTACTAATGTCCCTTTACAATGACTGAGTTTGTCTGGGCCTGAAGTGAAAGCAGATCTGCAGAAAAGTTCTATATCACGTCCGCGAAAAACATATCCATCTAATATGTCTTCCGCTAACAACTGATGAAAATCACTTCAGCGAACCGCGGAAGTTTTCCCACGGTTCACAAACACTTGCCCACCAACCTAAAATTGCCCTTTTCGCCACTGTAGTGCAATCTCAGAGTTGATATATATAACTAGGGGGAGTTGGGGGGCACAGCCCCCCACATTGAGGAGTGTGAGGGGCTAAGCCCCCAAGTTGTATGGATTTGAATTAGTCTGTGGTGTGTTACGTATGTTTGGTGGGCAAGTGTTTGGGAACCATGGGAAAACCTCCGCGGTTTGCTGAAGTGATTTTCATTGGTTGTTGTTCACAGAAGATGTATTCAATGAATACGTCTTACATGGACGTGATACAGACCCACAGGGAATGGGGGGGGCCAAGACTGTCATGGCTGTTAGTGTTAAGTTTTAACTGCCTCAGTGTCCCTTCTCCAGGATGCGATGAACTTATGTTAAATATAGTTTAGGCACAGAAAACAACAACAGAAACAGTGGCACTCTGGAAAGAACCCCGATTCTCTAAGCAGTTTTCAGAAAAATCTTGCACCCAGAGGGAGGCATTCCTGGAAATCATCAGTAAGCCTAATTGTGAATTGTCTGTACATGCATCTGTCCGATTAAAAGTACAAAACAAAGAACAAATGGATAAGTAAAGCTACATCTATTTATTACAAAGCTCCTACTCCCATAACACCCGGTTTTCCTAATCTTTACCAGACAGGCATCCTTCCCCATTAGAAGCAAGTAAAAAATAAGGAGGTCTTAAACATTTTCTTAAACATTTTAATCAAAAGAGCCACCAATGCTGTCTTATTTGTGTTCCATTTGTCCATACATTAGCCCCCAGAATTCTTATCAAATTTAAGTCTGTGGTAGCAGGTTACCAGAGACTGCAAAGCTCTAAGGAGTTCCCTTACTTGGATGACTGAACCATCTATTCAAGTTCTGGTATTAGTGAAGGAATATCTGATCACTTTATTCTGGTTTCTGAGGATAATGGTTTATGTGGAGAAAATAACAGTTTTAGCTACTTATTTTTATAGGCTGCACTCCAGCAACCTGATCATATAAACAAGACTCATCATAGAAAGAATCCAATATCCAAGTCAAGATATCATCCCTTCTGACATGAGCAAGGGTTATAGTACAATTTTGTTTCAAGGTCCTGGTCCTTTTGACAGCAACCACTTCTATGATTTTTCATATAAGATACCACATGTGAATTTTTCTGTGGACTGTTTGGGTCAAACTTTGCCAGGAGGCAGATTCTCTGTATTACTAAATACTTTTCTAAGGCCTGCAAACCTCACTTGTTAGGGGGTATGGATCTGGTCAATTTCTTCCTTGTTAATCCCTTTTACCTGAAAAAGGTAGCCAGCACCAAACATCAGTGTATATAAACCTGTTTTTTATACACTGATGTTGGGTGCTGGCTACTTTTTTCATGTTACGTTGGCTTTTTGCCTTGCACCGGTCATACTTGCAGAGGACTTTGTTTTAGTAATCCCTTTTACCTACCATTATTGTTGATGGCAGCCACTCCAGATGCTTCTGCACTGGGGTGGGGTTGAGGAAATTCAGTGAGAAGATGGTTCAGATTAATGGACATCTTCAGAAATATCCCTTCTCATCTGCATTCTGTACTAGATGACAGTACTTTTGATCCTCCAGGCCTTTCGGCAATCTTTCCCCCTAGGTGATATCACCATATAAACAGAGAACATGATACAGGTAGGGTACATAAACAAACAAGGGGAACATAGTCAATCTCCTATGCCAGAGAGTTGTGAGGGTCAGGAACTGGGCAATGTCCAGCAACAACTTTCTGGCTGCAAATAACATCCCTAGGAGTCCAACTTACTGGCAGACAAATTGAACATGTCTGCTTCTGTCCCCTTGACTAAATTCCTGGCTCCATGGTAGCACAGATAATTTTCAAGAGATGGGGTAAACCATGATAGATTGATCAATTTACCATCCTGGCTAGCATCAGCTGTGGCAAATTTTTATCTCTCATTCCTACATTGAGGGCACACCAAATTATGTTGCAGCCCAAAACTGGCCACCTGATCACAACTACACTTTCATCCCATTTCCTTTGATGACAGGAATCACCCAGAAGACAGAACTTCACAAATTTAAGGTAACTTCACATTGGTCTGGAAGATTTAGTTCTGTCTGCTACTGCTTTGTCTTCTGTAGAGGTTCCTGCTCATGAAACCTAGAGAAAATTAAACTTACCCATACAATGGGCAGAAGATATACAGACCTTTACTCCATATGGTTAGTTGGTTGGTTTCTCTACTTTCAGTATTTGCCAATAACCCTTCCTTCTGTAGCAGGATAACTAAGCTTTTATCATCATCTCAAAAAATGTCGCATGAAGCCAAATGGGCACACAGTTTGTGATTTTGGCTATTGCTTAAGAATTTGATCCATTCTCAGTTTCTGGACAATTATTCTTCTGTTACACTGCCTTTGGTTTAATCTGTGGTGGTGCAGCGGTAGCATTGTTGCCTCACAGCAAGAGGTTCTCCCATTCAATTCTCGGCTGGAGGTCGGGGAGTGCCTTCTGTGTGGAGTCTGCATGTCCTTCCCACAGTTGGGTGGGCGTTTGAAAGACATGCGTAAATGGGCGTGCCTTCGTTGAAGGTTGAATGTCGAGCTGGCACCTCGGCATTCGTGAAAATCTACTGCCAATCATTAGCGGACCGGAGTTCCGCTGTGGCGACCCCTATGAAAAGCCTATATTAAAGTTAACTTCTTGTGAAGGCATTCACTACAACATCCAGTAATCCTTTGGGACTTACTATTAAAAGTTAACCTTGGTTCCATTGGAACATGTTTATTCAGCAGATAAGAAAATTCTTGCTAAGAAAAAATATTTATTTAGTGGTGATTACATTAACTAGACAAATTTCAAAATTAAAAGCTCTAACTGTGCACTCTGTTTTGTATTTCATAAAGCTTGAGTATTTCAAACCTTCTTTTATGTCTAAGGTAACACTAAGTCAAAACCTAACCTGTATATTCATTTACCTATTTCTTTCATTTTGTTCAAATTTTGGGGGTCCTTTCTCCGTGCATAGATGTAAATCATCCGTTGAGCTATTATTTTCATAGAAATAAATTGAGTGGTTCAGACTAATTTATCCTATGTAAAAAATTATGTACTAGGAGTACAGAATTTTTTTAACATTTATTTTCTTTTTTTTTTTATTTGCTTTTTTTTTTTTTTCACTCATAATTCCAGGACTTACCATCACGGGTCTTGGAATTGCAATAGGAAGCCATCTGTCCCGTTGGTTATGGAAGATGCACCTCATCTTACCAAATGCAAAATTAATATACTTGTTATACTGTTAGATCTGGAAGAGAAGGTTTATTGCTGGCATCAAACCTGGATATCTCCCCCCTCCTATTTGAAGAAGGCTTTTTATGTCTTTATTATGTAGCTAACATCAGATCTGAAGAAGACAAGATAGCACAGAAGATTATGGGACTGGGGAAGGCACCTGAAAGCCGGGGAAACTTCTGTTTGCTGAATGGTCCTAATGCCTGTAGCCTTAGTCTAGCCTTAGTCATTCTAGTTATAAAGGCTAGACCTACTCTTTCAGATGTAATGTTGCAGTAAATGCACAGCTTTCACTGTTAAGGTTATTTAGGCATAAATGGTAAGCAGCTAGATATCCAGTGTCATCATCCATGTTTATCCTGTCCTTCCTAAAGCTAATACAAAATTCTAAAGAAATGCATACACTAAATTCCAAAGAACAGGATTACATAAATTATATTCTTATGGATGATTTGATTTTAACTTGCAACTAGGCCAACAAATCAACAGAAACATTTTTCAAACTAGTAGATCAATTAATAACTATAACTGGATAGAGAATAAAACAAAAAGTCTGAAATGTTCTTCTTAACTCAAAATAAACAAGCGGGGGAAATAGTTTCTTATTCGGAATATATATCTATATATTTATATCTAAATTATATATGTATATATATTGGTCTACTTTGACAGAAAACACATTTCACTGAAACTCATTTTGTCGAAGCCTCATTTCACTGAAAATGAATTGCCTGAGCACAATTCACTGAAAGCTCACTTCACTGAAAACTCATTTGACTGAAACTCATTTCATCTAAACAGGTATATGCCCTGTTCCCTACTTTAGTGCAATCCTGGAGTTAGTATATATAGTAAGGGGGTGGGGGAGTAGCCCCACCACACCTGTTTTAAATGTTGTAAACCATAGACATGGATTCTTACAAATCAAATGAATAACTCTTTCCAGAAAATAATATATACCCAAACTATGTGGAGGGCTATGCCTCCCACACCCACCAATGTGAGGGGGGTTGTGCCCACTGCACCCCCTCCCCTAACTGTATATACTAACTCCAGGATCGCACTACAGTGGGGAACAGGGCATATACCTGTTTAGACAAAATGAGTTTCAGTCAAATGTGTTTTCTATCAAACAAAGTAGACCCATATATATATATATATATATATATATATATATATATATATATATATATATAATATATATATATATATATATATATATATATATATATATATATATATATATATACACACATACACACAATTTAGGAAGGTGGTTCCACAAAGTTAAAAGCAAATATATTAAATTCTCAGTTTTTAATTTTTTTTTTTTTTTTTGTGGAGTAGATAGCTTGAAGAAATGGAATGATAATTTGATTGTATTAGTAGGAGGACCAACAAAATCAAAATGTGGCTTTTATGAGAAATTATTGAAGTCCATTAAACTTTGGAAACATGATAACATTAAAAGTAAAAAAAAAAAAGCAATCTTAAATAAAATAAAGTTAAAAATACTGTAGAGAAATTTCTCAAATTTCCAGGGAAATTTAATAAAATCACTTGTGCATTTTTGGCTTTAACTGTCAGCACCAGAATTATAAACTTTTGCAAAAGTTTTAGCTTAAACAAATAAACATAAAAATGGTGTTTTTCTTGGTAAAAACTATTGTATTCATGAAACAGTGAGCTCACAAACATTAACACATGCATTAGATTTTATAGAAGAGCAATTTTAAAATGCTAATCAGAAAAAAAAATCTAATTTAAAACAATAGTTTGTATTTAATATAAGAAATATAAATTAACAGTGACAATCACATTAAGTGGCTTGGCCAGTCTGAATACTTAACGTTAAATAACAACAAATGCAGACTATTTATGAGGAGTGATATTATTAAAAAGAGATGAATTATATGAAATAAACATACTTACTGTTGATGCTCTTGGTATCAGTTTATCATTGACTGCTGTTCACTAAATTCCCACATAAAAAAATAAATTGATATGTGAAGACTTCCTCTGTACAGATCACTACATAGCCTGTATGTGTTTCTGTAACAAATATGCAGTACATTTCCTAGCTGTAGATCAGCATGTAACATGTGTCTGTGCTATGTCTTTAAGAAGCATGCAAGGCTGTGTGCGCACGTATAAATTCCAGACACTTGCAATCCCTAGTGCCATTTTGTAGAAGCAGCCAGTGAGTGAGCATGTATGATCACATTAGCTAGTTTGTATATATGTTACATGTACTAGGGCATTCATTTTGTTAAACCTAGTAGGATCTGAGGCCATAGAGAAAGAATGTTCAGTTGTATACGCACCAGCAGTGTATGAAGGTGAAGGTGCTGACTGCCATATTGTTCTGCAAGCTGAATCAAGGGAAGACCCCGAGTATTTGAAGTGCAAGTTCAGAGAAATGTGCAGCTCACAGACGAACATTACATTATAGAGGCATTTGTTTTACACAAGGAACCAGAAACCAGGGAAGACATTTGCAGCCTACATGACTGACTTAAGAAACGGAGCTCAGACATGTTGGTTTGGTGATTTAAAAGATGAGCTGATAAAGGACAGACTTGTGTGTGGTATTAATAGTGCTGCAGTGAGAAGGATTTTGCTTCATGACAGTGATTTGACCTTATGCAAAGCAATGGAGATTTGTCAGATCCATGAGGTGACTGAAAGACATAGACATATGCTTACAAGTGACAAGAGGATGGTTTCAATGAGCTCCAGAGCAAACGTAGATAGTATGCAATACGTAGCAAGCAGAAACAGGCCTAAGAAGGGAACAGCCACAGGGTTTCCAAAGAAGTTTGGCAGCTTTCCAGAAAGTTCTAGAAAGTACAAGCTTCACCGCCAGTCCAGTACAATGCAAACGTGAGTCCAAATCTAGCTTGTTAACTGTTGCAAATGTGGTGCAAATCATGAATCTAAGAGAGAAGTGTTTAGCATTGCACCAGCAATCCCACAAGTGTAAGCAATGGAACCACTTTCAAAAGTTTTTCAAGTCAAGTAAGCCTCACTCAGTTGTAAAAAAAAGGCTGCACAAAAAAGCTAGAACCGAAACAGTCAGACTTCTATATGGATGGTGTATCAGTACTTGGAGAAAGAGTTGATGCAGTAAACTTGTTAACAAGGAGCGAAGTGTTTTGTACAGTCAGGATCTATGGAAAATCCACAGAGCTCAAAGTGGACACTGGGTCAAAGTGCAATGTTATGTCAACGGACACATTTGCAAAAGTGAGAACTAATGAACAACTCAGTACAACCAGCAATGCGAGACTTGTTGTGTATGGAGATGAAGAGATTCAAACCGAAGGTTCAGTAATACTTTCCTGTTATTTGGCTGAAAGCTGTTACAACTTATTATTCTACATAGTCCGACGACCTGTGCAGTCTTTACTAGGTCTCAAAGATAGCTTGAGAATAAATCTACTATCTTTTGCTAAAGAAATTCAACATGTGAATGCAGTTCCGAGTTCCAGTTTTTCAGAACCCATTTTCTCAGAGAATGCTGATGTTTTTATAAGTTGGGCAAGCTTCAAGTTGTGTATTCCATGAAGCTAGATCCAGAGGTTAGCCCAGTAGTCAGTCCAGCAAGAAGAGTTCCAATTGCAATGTAGGACAAAGTTAAAGCTCAGTTGGATAAAATGATGCAGCAAGGTGTAATTTGTCTAGTCACAGAACTGTACTACCAAAGAAGAAGCACCACATTGTATCCAACTGCCCAAATAAATCCCGCAAGCACGATGAGTTAACGTACTGTTTATTACAAAAAAAAAAATCACATAAAGCGCTTTTCGTCAGGCCACATAGCCCAACTTCTTCAGATAATTATACAACATAGGCCATACACTATATAGGAAGTGAAAAGGAAGTGAAAAGTCAGCTGGTTCCTGAATCAGCATGAATCAGCTGCTCTTAAAGTGGCAACCACCTTCATTCATTACCTAAAGTATATAGCTTAAACAGTTCTCATCTAACACATTGTTTTAAAGCAATATTTTAAAATATTTTAAAATAATAAATAGTGTAAAAGATCAGTGTAAAAAATCTAAAACCAATAATTATCTATTATGAAATATTAATGCAATTAAAATTAACAGTGTATGTGTGTATTTATATTTATGTTTTGTGTTCAAGTATAATAAACCTAAAAAGCATGTAAATAAAAACATGTAAGTGAAAAACAGCAAAACCTGACTTAAAAAGCTGAAAGTCAAATACACTCTAAGACAATAGTATGCATAGACCATTTTAAACACAGCATAAAGGTCAACTCCTAACCAAATTTTTAAGTTGTAGAAAGCACTTAATTGAATACATTTCGTTGATGCCCAGAGGGTAACATGCAAAGGTACATAATTGCCAACTCAATTCTAATTTCTCTAAGAGCAAGGAAAGAGGCCCTCCTCTAGGGTCATAGGCAATACAATCTATAGCCCTAAAAGTAAAACCATGGGTGGGTGCTTTCATAATGTGCCTGGCCAATGCGTTTTCTGATTTGTTAGACCTAATAGCATATGTGTGTTTATAGACCCTGTCCCTAAGCCTTCTGTCAGTTTTGCCGATACAGAAGGCAGGAAAGGTATGACACTTAGCCGGGTATACCACTCCCTTGTAGTTACAATCAAATTTGTACTTAGTGTTGTATTCAAAACCTCTTATACTAAATTTTATTCCCTGCTCCATATATTTACAATAGGGGCATGACAAACACTTGTTCATACCTGCATGGTTAAATGTAGCAAAGTTTGAGTACCGAGTTTCCACTAGATTCTTTAAGTTTTTTCCTTTTCTATAAACTATTCTAGGGAAGTCAATAGGACCTCTTGGTAGATGTGTATCCATGTTTATCAAGTCCCAATTTTTCCTTAAAATATTTATAAAATCATAACTGCCTATACAATCTGTAATAATAAGTCTGTTTTCATTTTCATTTAGTGTCCCATCCTGTAATGTACAGCTGTTTGTTTCTAAACTCTGGTTACTTGATAATATTGCTTTGTACAAGCCCACTTCTCTTTTATTTTTCACTTCCTGACAAATTTCTTGTAGGAGTGACATAGGATAACCTCTCTTTTTAAACATGTCCATAAGTGTTGAGCATTCTTCAATGAACTGGTTGTCATCCGTGACCATTCGGGCTGCCCTTACAAATTGGCCCTTAACAACCAAACGTTTTTGATGGGCCGGATGGCAGCTACTATAGTGAAGAAATGCATTTGAATATGTTTCCTTTCTATAAATCCTGGCTTTAAAACATTGATTTTGTCTAGCCTTACTTAAATCAGCATCCAAGTAAGCAATTATATCCTGTGAAAAATTATATGTGAATTTTAAGAATGTACTAGTGTTGTTTAAGTAAGTTAAAAAGTTAGAAGCCTCCTGTTGGTTACCCTGGAACAGGATAAATATATCATCCAGGAAACGTATATAATATTTAATCTTACTTGTGTATGTAGTTACACCAAAGAGATGTTCATTTTCCCAGTAGGCCATTACTAAATTTGAAAATGTACTACCGCATGGAGAGCCCATCGCCACTCCTATTTTTTGTAAGTAGTATCTGTTGTTAAAAGTGATGTAATTGTTGGAAAGAACTGTGTCCAATAATTCAGCCATCAATTTTATTTCATTCTGGGGGGCTCCCATATCATGTAGTAATAAACTCACCCATTCAATTCCCTCTGTGTGGGGAATTGATGAATACAAGTCTTTCACATCTATTGTAAGAAAGCTTAAATCATCCTGATATTGTAGGTGGTTTATATTGTCCAAAAATGTCAAAAGAATCTTTACAAATGTACGTTATAAGTATGAATATGAAAGATTGTTTTCTACTACTGACCATTACCTTGAGAAATTAAAAAACAACAAAGTCAAGAAACTAAACCGTGACAGGGAAGCCTATGATAAGGGCTTGGCATATCCAGCACCTCCCTTGCCCCAGATGAACTTTGGTAACATCAGGGACCAAAGTCAGGGTACAACATCAGGGGGAGTTGGCGGAGCCACGGACATGCATGAATTGGACCAATTTGAAGAGGGCTGGACACAAATACCCAAACAGAAAGGTAATAACAACAACAGCAATAAAAAGTACAAGACTAATTCAAATGGGGTTCAAATCAATAGAGTTAATGCAACTAACCAGGGTAATAACTTCCACAATGCTCACCAGTTGTTATATCCGATATATTTATCCTGTTCCAGGGTAACCAACATGAGGCTTCTAACTTTTTAACTTACTTAAACAACACTAGTACATTCTTAAAATTCACATATAATTTTTCACAGGATAGAATTGCTTACTCGGATGCTGATTTAAGTAAGGATAGACAAAATCAATGTTTTAAAGCCAGGATTTATAGAAAGGAAACATATTCAAATGCATTTCTTCACTACAGTAGCTGCCATCCGGCCCATCAAAAACGTTCGGTTGTTAAGGGCCAGTTTGTAAGGGCAGCTTGAATGGTTACGGATGACAACCAGTTCATTGAAAAATGCTGAACACTTATGGACATGTTTAAAAAGAGAGGTTATCCTATGTCACTCCTACAAGAAATTTGTCAGGAAGTGAAAATAAAAAAGAAGTGGGCTTGTACAAAGCAATATTATCAAGTAACCAGAGTTTAGAAACAAACAGCTGTACATTACAGGATGGGACACTAAATTAAAATGAAAACAGACTTATTATTACAGATTGTATAGGCAGTTATGATTTTATAAATATTTTAAGGAAAAATTGGGACTTGATAAACATGGCCTATGTTGTATAATTATCTGAAGAAGTTGGGCTATGTTGCCTGACGAAAAGCGCTTTATGTGATTTTTTGTTTTTTGTAATAAACAGTACCTTAACTCATCGTGCTTGCAGGATTTATTTGGCAGTTGGATACACTGTGGTGCTTCATCTTTTGTTAGTACGGATCCAGTCACAGAACCAACTGAATGTGTGTCATCCATGGTAGCCGCTCATAAGAAAGGCTCAGACAAACTTAGGATGTGTATTGCTCCTAGAGATTTAAACAAAACATTAAAAAGGCCATATCATCCAAATCATACAGTACAGGAAGTTGCATCTCTAGTACCAAATACTACTGTATTTTCTGTTTTGGATGCAGAGAGTTCATTTTGACAAGTGATGCTTGATAGCAAATCTCGTTTCTCGCTAGTTTTGGTACTTCATTTGGCAGATACAGATTCCTAGGGATTCCAGTTGGAATATATTCTGTAAATGAAGTTTTTCAGCATGCAATAGAGCAAATTTTTTCAAGTTACCCTTCTGCCATAATAGTAGACGAGCTATTAGTTGGAGGCATTGGTACAGCTGAGCATGACAGAAACCTCAAGAAAGTTCTTGACGGAGTACGTTAAGTAAACTTAAAGCTCAGGCCTCTGAAATGTAAAATCAGGTTTCCAGAATGACTTACATGGGACATTTGTTCACCAGTATAGGCTTAAAGCCTGACCCTACCAAACAGCCAGTCTAGAGATGCCAGCACCAAATAATCTGCAGAGTTTGCAGTGTTTTTTGGGCATGGTCAAATATATAGGCAAATTTATCCTAGATTTCAGTGAATTGACAGCACCTTTAAGAGAGCTAATATGCAAAGATGTTGTATGGTCATGGTTAGAACATCATCAAAAGGCATTTGATAACCTTAAGCAGAAAATTGCCACTCCACCTACGTTAAGGTAATATGATGTCAACAAACCTGTTCTTTCTTGTAATGCTTCATACTTTGGTCTTGGTGCAGTTATTCTTCAAGAGGGCAGAACAGTAGCTTATGCATCTAGGACATTGACTCAAACAGAGATGCACTATGCTCAAATTGAGAAAGAACTTTTGGCAATAGTTTTAGCCTGTTCCAAGTTTCATGATTATATTTATGGTTGAGCTATCTGGATAGGTCATCAGCCACTTGTTACTATTCTGAAGAAACCTATGCATTCTGCTCCAGCAAGATTACAAAAAATGATATTCAAACTCCAAAAGTACAATTTCAAAATGGTCTATACTAAAGGTAAATTGCTCTCTCTGGTTGATACCTTATCCAGATTGCCTAGAAGTACAACAAAATGAATTGATGCTGAAAGTTTTGACTTTGATGTTATGTCAGTGCGTAATTTCTCAACCACTAGACTAGAAGAGTTAAGAGATCACACTATGAAGGATCCAATTTCGCAAAAGCTTATTCATTATATCCATGTCAGATGGCCGCCAAAGCAATCTACTGTTTCACCTGAAGAGCAACTACATTTTCCTTACAGAGTTGAATTGTTGATGGAGGATGGTATTATTTACAAAGGTCCTAAAATTTTTGTTCCTGCTTCCTTGCAGCATGAGTATATCCAAATCTTGCACCGTAGTCACCCAGGCATATTATCCACTATGAAAAGGGCTAGAAAATTTGTATTTTGGCCTTCATTATCAAAGGACGTTGATAGAGTGCTTTCTTCTTGTTAAGTTTGTAATAGTACCAGACAGCATTTGCAAAAAGAACCACATCAGCTAAATACAATACCTGAACTACCTTGGTCTACTGTAGCTACTGATATCCTTGAGTGGAAAAATCAGCACTATTTGGTTTTGGTAGACTCTTATTTGAATTGGTTTGAGATTGATCTACTACCAAAGCTAACCTCAGCAGCTGTTAGTTAGCTGTAAGTTGAAATATCATCTCTCAGTTCGTGGTAGTCCACACAAGCTCTATTCTGACAATGGTACTCAATTTACTGGGCAGTTGTTTCAGAAATTTGCAAGACAATGGGACTTTGTACATGTCACTAGTAGTCCTGAATATCCACAGTTCAATGGTCTAGCTGAATGAGCTGTAAAGAGTGCAAAGCAATTACTTCAAATGTCAAAGCATGACAATACCGAAGTTTTCTTGAATTTACTTAATCTCAGAAACATATCTCATGATATTCTTGGCTCACCTGCTAAAAGACTACTTTCCAAACAAACTAGAACTAAGCTACCCATTTCATCCAGTTTGTTGAAGCCTAAATCCAAGAAAAGTAAAACGATCAAGGCTCAATTGTTTAAGAAGTGTAATATCCAGAAATCTAATTATGACAAATCGAGCAGATTTCTTCATTCATTGAGGGGAGGAGAGATGGTGAGAATCCAGACAATGAAAGGTTTTGATCGAATAGGACAGATTACAGGTATCTGCGCCAAGCAGAGATCCTATTTGGTAAGCTCCAAGGGTGTAGAGTATACGAGGAATTGCAGACATCTTCTTCCTATACCAGAATTATCATCATTGCAATCACAACATTGTATCTGTGATGCAAATTCAAAGAATGAGTCAGAAATTGTTTCCAGACCAGAATATGTTCAAAAGTCTGATTCTGTTCCAGAAAGTGATTCGAACATTACACAGGTCAACCATTTTGCAGAGTCTCTCCCAGTTACGAAATCTAATTCCCAATTTTATATCACACGATATGGACGAGTTTTAAGCTTAGTGTGAAATACACAGCAATGTGAACTTACTGTATATATCTGTGTACTTAGTATTGTATAATACATGCCTATTGATTATCTGTGATTTCTACATGCTAAATAGTCCCATGACAAATTGCATGATCTATTTCTCGAAGAGGGAGGATGTAGATCAGAGTGTAGCGTGTGTGCACTATGTCTTTAAGAAGCATGTGAGGCTGTGTCTGTACGTATAATTTCCAAACACATGCAATCCCTAGTACTATTTTGTAGAAGCAGCCAGTGAGAGTGACCATGTATGTTTGCAGTAGTTAGTTTATATATAAGTTACTTAAGTCATAGTCAAGAAGTCTTTACAGTGATGTGTTTGTATAGAATAAAACTGCTTAAACAGAACCCATGAAGACTCATTTATTCATGTAATGACACGAAAGCAACACCAGCCTTAGTTGTGTCCCTTTCATTCACGCCTTGTACAATTATTAAGTCAAAAATGAACTCTTTCCTACACTGTGCACCTTATGGCCTATCTCCACTTACCTTGTAATGTTCATGTCATAGTAAGTCCTTATTGTGTTCATTTGTAGAAAGCCTTGTGAAAGACAATATTTTACTATGTGAAGAGAGATGGTATACTGATGATCAAATAACTAATACTCTAGAAGACACACTGCCGTACATACACACACAAACACACAGACACACACACAAAACACAATTTAGAGGTGGACATTACACATTGTGACAATGCATTGCTTTCATCTAGCAAGTTTTGAACATTTTTTTCAAGCAATAATATGAACATAATTAGATACTGATTTTAAGCCTCAGAGGATCTCCTTAACACCTCAGACTTTCATTCAGAGTGGTAACACAGAAGATTTTCAAACTTTGTGTACTAAGAGTTCCTACAGGGTAATTCATTTTCTAACAAACATGTTGGATTGTTTCAGACAAAGCCCTGCCACAACTTCTGCCCTGGCAGGTTTCATTTGGCGTGGTGCTTGCTTCTGCAGCCATAGGACTTCCAGTCATCATTCTGTTCTATAGAAGAAAGTACCACAGGTTCCAAGGTAAGTCCCTATTCCTTTTCTATTCTTCTTCCTTGAAAGTGACAGTTAAGTGTTTATTAAAACTCTAATCAAACCCTTTTAATTATTTCAGGTTATATGGTCTTTTGCAATACACCTCTTAGCTATTTATGTGTCAAATATACAATATTTTTCCTTTGAATTTAGACATTTGATTATATACATGATATAGTTTGTGTTGTCAAAGCTAAATTCATTATGCCGTACTGATTTCCACGTCACACTTTGGAATACACACACAAATACATTGCTAAATACATGGCATACCTGATCAATTCAGCCAGACAGCTGTTGCATACATATGCATACCTCTCAAGTGTACCTCATTACGAGGAACGTACCTCATTTGGGGTCTTAAAAAGTTCATGTTCCTCGAAGTTCCTCACAGTTCCACATTGAAAGAGTCAGTCACATATGCAGTGTTAGGAATTTATTTAAGTGAAATCCATGGTAAACAGAAATTAATCATATTAATTCATTAAAGGATCTTCTTTATAAGTAAAACCAGCATATTTTAACCATCCTATGACCTTCCTAGCAGAAGTTGTTAGTAAGCCATTAGTATAAGTTCCACATTTTGCCCATTTGTTCCACATTATGAAGGCGAGTGTTCCTCATTTAGGAGATGGAAGGTTGAGAGCTATGTACATATGGTTTGGATCTGACATGCCATATATTGAGTGCTTTTCATGCTGCACTTATATGACTGCCTGACACGGAAGTTGTATTAAATTCCACATTGTTTACATTAGTGGGAAGTTCCAAACCCAGCTGCGTTACATTTGCAACTGATATAGCCACAGTCACATTGTGCAGCATGTAACATACCACAACCATGGAACACTCCTTGGTTAGAATACATTCTAGTTCACTAACAGAAGTGTTCAGACAATGGAAACTCAGTCAGGTGAGTCAATATACTCGTTACCTGTCTGCTGGAGTGAATGATTATACTCTCCTCTGACTGGCTGTAGGTCTCTGCACTGGAATGAGCAGCCAAGACTGCAGGGTATATAACAGCATTACCTATAAAGTTGCCATGTAGTATGCAACCTTAGTGGAATGCATTGTAAAGGGCACAACCACACAGAATGTGAGAGCTGTGAGGGCTGCCAAGATGTTGGAAATAAACATTTATTATGCTGACATAATGGTTACTTACCGTCTGTACACTGATACCGTTACTTACTAGAATCAGCATGGATTACACTGTATCAGTCACTTACTCACTCATCAGTTAGTGCAAAGACTGTGATGTGGGTGCATTCTGTGGGACTAACGCTGTTAGACATACCTGATGTGTGGCAGAATACTTTGCATTATAAGTATAAAATGTTGGCGACATTCTGGGGAAAGTGCACATATTCCCCTTCATGCAGTAATATTCATTCAAAGAAATGTTGCAGATTCCCACTTATGAGCACATTAAATATGCTGGGAATATGTTCAGTCTCCAGAGGTCTATGGAATATTCCAGAGGCTAAGATGCTTACCAACTGTCATTATTTTTTCAATGTCATTGGGCATCCACAGGCAATATTCATTTCACTATCATCATGCGTCAAGTCATTCAAGAGTTGTGTCAGCCATATGGTCTGTAACTTGACACAAGAATGCTACTGTCTGACCATCTGCCATCCATATCTTTCATCTGTAACCTTGGTTTGGGGTTGCTGAAATCATACTAACGATGACAATTGGACCTGAATTTTTGTTGTTGTAGAGCAACGCCATCTAAGCTACATGAAATTTGATTTTTTTTTTATTCAGATTTCTGAATTAGTATGCCTGTGTATGTGGGTTGTTTCCATGCATATACACCATGTACCAAAAAACATACTTGTATACCAAGGATTCCAGCCTTATGTGCTATTACCTCTAAATCATACGATGTTTAGTACAATAGCTTTAGCTGCACATCAACTCTGCGTGGTGAAGACCATGATTCTGAATCTGACCCAAAGATCATTAGGGTCCATTCAGTGTACCAGTTTCTCTACTCGCAGTAAATCCTAGAGATTCTAGTTCCACCTTCTATGTTCAATGTCCTTAAGCTCTTTATCTATGCATGAACATGAATGTAATCTATGATCCAGTGCCCTTTCTTTCTAATCTTTATTTTCTGCCTTCATCTTGTCTTATTCATCTACTTTTCTGAAATATGTTGGCTCTTTTTGTTTGTGATGGATGAAGTTTTCAGTTGTATCCTACAATTTCCTGCACAGAATCAATAGTGATCTCAGACAGACTCCACTTTTGAGGTTTGATTCAACCACGCATCATATTAGTTGCACTTCAGTGCCATAATTCATTACTGCAGTACACAATCTAGGCAGCCCTCCTCTCTCTCGCTAATCAAACACGACAGGACAGGTTATCTGGCGATGTCTACAAGCTGCAGACCTCAGCATTTTCAAGCAAAACATAGAATGTACAACTGTTTGAATTACAGTCCTTATCTACCTCCCCAGGAAAGTCTTTTGAGACCTGCCAAACATCCCCAGCAAGCAAAACTAAACACTAAAAACTAACTGTAAGTGTCTGTTGCATCTTTTAATAATATATGGCCTAGCCCCTGTCTCTAATACACACATTGCCAGGCTGAAACAGACAGCATGAACCATCTTATGCTGCTAAACCCTCTATTCTAACTTTCCAGTCTGCCTAACCTACCCTATATCCTGTATAATTGCTCCGTTCATTTCATTCCACTTTCCTAGCATGTTATACTTTCCTTTCTCCCTACACTCCCCATTTTAAACTTTAAAAATACATTCTAATCTCTCCTGGACACATTACTCTACTCTATCTACATTATACTTTAACTTACCTCACTGATTGTTCCTGATGAGTCCTTTGCGGTGAGTCACGCCCACCAATTACCTCCCTTCTGCCTTCAGCTTCATTCTTCTGCTTGTTTCTTAAACTCTATTTTTTCCATCTCTTTACTTTCACCTTGCTGCTCTCCCAACATGCTTTGCATGATTTAAAACTTTTTCATAGCATTCCCCACCATCTTTTCTTCCTCCCCGCTACACAATCTAGGCAGTCATCCTCTCTCTTGCTAATCAGACAGGACAGGTTATCTGGTGATGTGTATGAGCTGCAGGCCTCAGCATTTTCAAGCGAAACATAGACTGTACCACTGGTAATTTTCTAATTATTTTATAATATGTATTGTATATCTCTCTGACCCCCTGATTTTACCTTCTTACAAATCTCTAGCTTTTAAAGGGATTACTGGATGACTTTACCTCACAAGTGCTACTATCCTTGTGTAGATTACTGTAAAAAGCTGTTCCGCTGCTTCTCATCGGAAATGACTGATGGGTCTATGTTTTTTTTGACATTACCATCCTTAATTTCTTATCTGAAGTTAGCTGCGTTAGACTTTTAAGGTAACTACTAGCCGGCTTGTGCCTTATATGTGCCATATCCTTATTTAGTGCATTGTGAACAGAATGTATACAGCTTCTCACTGAGAAGGATTACTGTTGGGACTGTGCTTTTGATGTTGTTGCTATCCTGAATTAATGTTCTACAGTCAGCTGCATGTTGCCGTAGTTATTATGCATAACTACAGTTCTAAAATATACATTTGCACAGAGTACCGAATAGACATTGATAGTTATAGAAGACTACATATACTGTTAAACTGTTCCACAGAAACAGATCCTACTAGTGTTAGGGTAACTGGAGCATAATATATGTATTAAATAGATGGTGTTTTAATTGCTTTTGTACTGTGAGATGACAAATGTTGTATAGAATATATTAAGGAACATCCTGCTATGTCATTTTCCATGAACTCAATGACATTGTGGAATGTTTAGTTCTTTTTTTATGGAATGTTCTGCTATGTTTCCTGCATTTTGGGTACAACCTGAATGTAAGAATGTACTGCATATCCACTTCTAGCAGCTTATAGTCTCTTTACAACTGGCTATGTTACTTCACCCCCACCAACCAGAACAAAATCTTGTATTTACTTTCAAAACAATATAATTCTGTGTAAAGTGCATTTTCCCTCTAACCCTGTATTCTCTCCCTCTCTTCATAGATTGAAATTACATTCCTTATCTACCTCCCCAGCAAAACCTTTTGAGACCAGTGTCCTGCCAAATAACATCCCCAGCAAAGAAAACTAAACACTAAAAACTAACTGTAGGTTTTGATTGCATCTTTTAATAATATATTGCCTAGCCCTCATCTCTAATACACATCACCAGGCTGAACCAGACCGCATCAACCATCTTGTGCTGCTAAACCCTCTTTTCTAATTTTCCAGTCTGTCTAACCTACCCTATATTCTGTATAAGTGCTCTGTTCATTTCATTCCACTCTCCTAGAATCTTAAACTTTCCTTCCTCCCTATGCTCCCCATTTTAAACTTTAAAAATATATTCTAATATATCCTGGCCACATTACTCTACTCTCTCTACATTATACTTCAACTTACCTCATTGATTATTCCTGATGGGTCCTTTGTGGCGAGTCTGGTCCAGCCCAATATGCTCAGGCTCACTATGCTCCCCTATCCTACCCCCCATTCTCACCCACCCCCAGGCTCCTGACCTTTATACCTACCAAGCCACTCCCCTGCTACCTCACTCTCTCTACAAAGTTACTCCCCTGCAACCTTGCTAACAAGCCACTTCCCTGCAACCTCTCACTCTTACCTCAAAACTAACAAGCCACTATCCAAATACAGCTTAGCTTCTGTCTCACTGTATACTCATCTACACCCATGCAAACTTCCCTCACGCACACATTCACCAAACCCTATAATCTTTCTAAACCAAAAAACCCACCCGGTCTCCCTACTCCAAATACATTATCCATAACATTACCTAAACACTACCCTCTCCTGTAACATATCTACATAGGTTCTGTTCTTTTCCCCTTAGCTTCTAAGAACAAAATGCAGTCCCTAACCTTTATAATAGTTATAAGCCTCACTATTAACCTATCCTCATATCAGTAACCCAAAGCCTCAAACCAAATCCCCCACCTGCCCAATCCCTACAGAAGACAAACCAGCTTTACTACTAATATCGCCATCTGTTTACAACCTCTCATATTTCGACCTTGCCTCATTCGTAGTTCCCCTGTACCAATTAAACACCCAAATTTCCACAAACTACAACACATTTATAGCAAAATATCTAAAAACGATCATTTATATAGCATCCCAGCTCTTAGTCAGTGGCGACATGCACCCAAATCCTGGCCCTACAAACAATAACAACCTCCCCACCTGCAGCCAGACATATAACATTCTAACACCCCCCCCCCCCCGCAGGAAACCCACAGACCTCCTAATACTTAACATAAATATTACAAACATACTGAATAAAATACACTCCACTCTGGCCCTTTACGCCCCTGACATAATTCTTCTCACAGAGACCTGGCTAAAACCACAAATCAATGATAATGAATTTGTTCCCCTGGCTCTAATGTTCTTAGTTAAAACAGGACATCCAAAAGAGTTGGAGGCATTGTACTGCTCTTTAAAAATAAACCGACCACAAATATATTAGACAACAACCCACCAAAATTCAATAATGCTGAAATAATATTCACCAAGCCAAAAATAAATAGAAAAAAAACAGCTGCACATAATTGGAACCTATATACCCCTGGCAAAAACATTAATACAGTAGACTCCATTCTAGACTGGACATCCCAAAACATCCTCCCCACAAACAATCATACTGGGCAACTTAAATACTGACTGGTCATCGTGTAACTCACCCCACCCGACCAACCACATCAACCTACATGGCTTCATTCAGTTAATCAAATCCACAACCCAAGTAGATAAAACATCTAAAAAGGAGTCCATCTTAGACTAGATCCTTATTAACCAGCCATCTTAATCCTACCTCTCAGGTTCCCTCCCAGACACACTCAGTGATCACCTTCCCACCTTCATAATTAGACAACAAGCGAACCCAATAAAATCTACCATCCTCCAACAAATCTGATAAAGAACTTCAAAACCCAAGACTTCCTATCCACACTAAATCAATGCAGTTTGAGGCCACTCTCATTTCTCTCCCTGGATGGTGCTGTAGATTACTTAAGCAACACTTTCCTTAACATTCTGAATCAGCTCTCCCCATCAGAACTGTTAGAACTAAATCCAATTATGTGCCCTGGCTTACCAAAGATACCAGATTACTTCTAAAACAGAGAGATAAGGCCTAAGCCTTATTGTGACACAATAAAACACAAACTAATAGACAATAGAAACAGCCAAAATGTCCGTCACCAACTTCGGAGCTCATTTATCTCCTTTAATAAAACACTGAAAGTTAACAACCAACACTTATTCAAAAGTTGAGCACTTTCATCCTTTCCCTTAGTAGACCAACACAGCTTCTTCCTACAACCTGCCCCTACTAGCACAATATGTAAATATCTGAGTAAACTTAAACCCACAACTATGGCTGCTGATAAATTACCTGCAGGATACCTCAAGATCACAGACACAGCCTCTCCCTACTAATCACTCGCTCTTTGTCAGAACACTGCGGTCATTCTCTATGGAAAACCGCACATATAATACCACTTTACAAAGGGGGTAACTCAGTTTAATTATCTAACTACTGCCCAATTACCATTCTATCTCATTCTATCTCCCTTGTCTAAGATACTGGAAAAAAGTATGCATTCTCAAATGATGAATTATCTCCTTACTGACAAACTGCTGTCCAACACCCAACATGGATTTCATCCTAATAATAGTACTACCACAGCCCTCATCAGTTTTACCAATATTGTAAATCAATACTGTAGCAATGGCAACATTGTCTCCACTGTTTTCCTAGATTTCTCCAAGCCTTTGATATAGTCTCCCATCCCAAACCCCCAAGTGCCCTCTCTGACCTTAATCTAAGCCACTCCACTCTAGCCTGGTTTCAGGACTATTTATCCAACCACCAACAGGTAGTAACATGGCAAAATTCCCCATCTCTCCCCTATCTGTCACCTTGGGGGTCCCCCAAGGATCCACCCTCGGTCCCCTCCTTTTTAACAAATTTACCAACCAACTTCACAAATCTACACAGCATGCTACAACAGTCCAGTACAGTGATGACTCTGCCCTAATCAGTTCGACACCATTGCTTCCTCAATTCCAGAAATTGACACAAGAGTTCTTTACTGTTTCTTTGCCAATTCTCAACTAAGACTTAACTCCCCAAAAAACCCAGCTAATAATAATCCATCCAATAACAGCCCAGACCCCATCCATCATTCACAATATATTCAGCTAATAACACCCTTATCACACCGGTCGAGAACACCAAACTACTAGGAGTTATCATAGATCACATGAAATTTGATATGCATATTGCACAGACAATAAAAAAGGTCCACAAAAAACTCAGAACACTATACAGATGCAGAAAATATCTAACCAACAACCATAAAGCAACCATCAAAAGAACTCACCTTGTCTCCACACTTCTCTATGCCTCCCCCATAATCATCAACCTAAATAAAGCAGACTTAAAGAACTTAACACTTGATACAATAAAATAGCTAAGTTCACAACTGACTTGCCCTGCAGTACACATCACTGCCTAGTAATGAAGAAATTATGCTGGCTAGAGTTATCTAACCTGCTCACCTACAACCAACTTACAATAGCCCATCAAATCCTATAAAATCCTGATAAAATTCCTTCTCTACATGGCCTGCTAAATATCTGTTCCAACATCCACCTACTAAATCCACCAACAAAGTACTAGCTGACATAATCAAAGGCCGAAATAGCTCTGATGACTCCCTCTACTCTTCTACTGTTGCAAAAACATGGAATCCCCCCCCCCCCCAGATATTAGGTCCACAGAAAACAAAAATAACTTCAAAAACCTCCTCCGAGCCCACTTAAACAGGTTATGGATATGCAGTTGTTCAGACACCGAGTAGCTTCCCATGTTGATCTTACTGTGCAAGCCTACAATCAGCTCCCCTCTATATTTTGTACTCAAATACCTTATATTTATTGTTTTAACCATTGTAGGAATGTAACCCTATAACTGAAAGAAATGCCCTTCAGCTGTTTTGCATATTGTTCACATAATGTTATTTTACAGTGTATGATTAATCTATGCTTACATTAGAAACTACCATGCCACAGCTCCTTACTTTCTTTTGTACTGTACTTTAACAACATGTGCATTGTGTAGTGTATTGCATTTTCTGTACTAATCTTTGTGGAGCTTTTCTCCCCGAGCCTCTGCTGAAAATGGGATTCATGCCCAACTGGATTCTCCCAGTAAACAAATGTAAAAATCAATAAATAAATGAAACCTCCAGAACTAAACAAAGTCCCACAGATGAAGCGTATCCTCCTTACCATCCTGATAGTAACAACGCTTCTATGCTTCTTACGGTCACACTTCTCTTTTTACACCTCAGCATCCATGTAGTGGTCTCCCATCTCAGAATATTGTTTGCTGTGTCATTAGATTGTCTACGTGAAGGTGCTATTACAGTCTATGACCATCAGTACTTCTCTGTACATGTAATCTTTGCATGTCCTTGTACTTATTTTGCATAGTAGTGTACATTTCACATTATACCTCATCTTTTGGTCTTATGACTTCTTCTCCAGTATACTTTGGCCAGTTTTCACTTTCCAGGAGTACCTATTCTACTGCAGATCTTGCCGCCTTTTTTAAAGACGTACACTTCATCCCTGTTGCTCCTATAATGTCACTAAAGACATGAAACAGGACTTACCCCTGGAGTGATGGCAGTGACACACTATATAGTCCCATCTCAGGATGTTTTACATAATTACAAGTTAATGTATAAGAGATAAAAACAAAATGCATAACTAACATCCCTCTCAACTGTACAGATTTTGGCAAATTGTCCAGAGTTTTGCCTCATATTTTTGTTCCATTTTTCATAACATTGTAGTTTTCTGGCAAATTAGTGGCAAATCATTAAAGACTGAAGTTAGAAATCATGACAGACATTTGAGTTTCAGAGTTCGTACCCTTCAGAAAATCCATGCTGATGAAAACCTGTTATTTTATCAACTTTCTAAGTTTGTAAGAGCAATATTTAAAAATTGTCCCTATTTTTGGCCCTTTGTCCCACTTTTATTTATGACTTTGTCCAGATTTTTTGCTCTAACAGGTTGAGAGATATGATAACTAACCTCCAAGCAGGCTACATCAAACATTCCCTGATTTTTCCTATTATACCTGTCACAAAAAAAAAAAATCAGTTGAATTTATGATGAGTTACTCACTGAACAGCCATACTCTCTTGGACATAATATTATATATATGAGATATTTGTTAACCAGGAAAGAGAGCAGTTCATTATTTAACCATTATATATTAGTCTTTTCCATCCTGTGACACACAAGAGAAGAAAGATACCGTGACCTGAGTTTGGAAAGTTTGGTTTCAGAGCTGCAGTTTTTCTGTATGCAGTAATTCACAACACTGGAACTTAAGCTTCCATGAAAAAAATCTGTGATCCACAAACTGCATCTGTCATTATGTCCCTATATGGACATTGAAGACTGTGCTTCTAGGCATTTCATGATCCCGTTTAGAGATTTTATGTCTTTAATCCTGAACTCTAATCATAACTGATACATTATCTTGTTTTTTTCCTCAGTCACCCCCAAGTTTTATGGCCTGACACACTTTTCTTATAAGGAATGCTACGACCCATGTGAATTATTTATCGGTTGCTAAGTCTTTCACTTACTGCTAGTCTCCATTATTGATCGTAAGGCCTTCAGTACTTATATAATTCTATTATAATTCCCTCACTTGAAAGTCAAACACACTGGTACTGCTCCCCTTTGTCAGTTTTGCATTGCTTTAAGCTAAGGTACTGCACCTAAGGGAAGATTTATTAATACCTACACTAAGTAATATTATCTGTATTCAGGAACATCCTTACCATAAGTTGTGTGCTTTCTAATCACTCAGATTACACTAAGTGTACATGCTGTCTACACTTTGTGTACACTTTGTGGCAACCTTTATGAATCCCCCTCACTATTTAAGGCTGCAAGAAAATCGATAAGAAAATTAAAATTTGGGGAAAGAAGGTATGAACTATGCTTGTGTTGTCTGTTTACTCAGAATGGTGTGCACTTAGGCATTAATGAATCTGGCCTTTATATTTCTTTCCTTAAGTAAGATACTATAAGGCAGACCTTTCTGTGTTTTGATAATCTTTTATTTATAAATACTTTCATGGTAAGTCTGTCTGAAGCATTTATATTACTCTGTTATTTAAGCTTCCTATCCTTAATATTTTTTTAAAATTTCTGTTTCTGCTATATTCATTACTGCTATATTCCTTTATTTATCTCCTATCTGTGTGTGTGTTACTTGCAATTTAATGAAACTTTTTTTTTTATTTTCAATTTAATACACATACAATGCCTTCTGCACAAGTGTTCGCATTTTAATAGGTGTGTTTTTCACTTATTGTTCATAGGTTCATAAGTGTGTACTAAGCCAACGACCCTGGAGCCTTTACAAGTCTAGCTCATAAAAGTGCTCTGGCATCATGCCGCCATTAGTTCCCAATTCCTCAATCAAGCAGAGCCACTGGAGTTTTCCCCGGAGTGAACTTTTTATTTCCCACCCACTCATCAAGATTTCTCTTGAAAAGGGCCAGTGAGGTGCTCTGCTTGACATGTATGGGAAGTTTATTCCAGAGCAGGGGCAGGAATAATCTGTCCCTCCAGCATGTTCTGTTGATTTTGGTAATGAGGTTGAGGTCCATAGAGTATGTGGTGTAGAGGGATTGGGATTTCTTTAGGTGTAACACTTCTTACAGGGCAGGGTGATGGCTTTGTAAGTCAACCAGAGATTGCCTCTTAATAGATGATATGAGACAGAGAAAAGCTGGAGTTTTTTAAGTTTTTCCATGTAGGGCATGTGTTTAAGGCATAGGATCCTCTTCATGAGGTACTTTTGTGACCTTTACAGCTGTTGCAGGTGTTTAGTGAGGTACATGTCACATGGGGCATTATACTCAATGATTGGTCTAATGAGGGAAGAGTAGAGAGAGAGAGAGATGATGACCTCTTTCTTCCTGGATGCAAAACCCTTGCCAATGAGATGTGCCACATAGAAGGACTTTCTGACCACAGTAGCAATGTGGTGGTCAAAGGAGAGGTTGCTGTCAACCTGTGTCCCCAGATCTCTTATAATGGCCTTCAGTGTTCAGTGGGCTACCATCCATGTGGTAATTAGAGGGAACTGAGTTTTTCCCAAAGGGAATGATGACACATTTTTTGGCATTAAGCTTAAGGCCATGGTTTCAACACCAGTTGTTGGTCTCATTGAGGCCTTTCTGTAGGATGTCTACATCTTGAAGAGTTAATAATGGCTCCCAGCTTGCAATCGTCGGCAAACTTAGTCAGCCAGAGTCCCTCCGTTTTGGCCTGGACTTCTGAGAAGTGGATGCCAAACAGGAGAGGACCCAGGACCGATACCTGTGGGACTCCACTCATGACTGATCAGCAATCTGACTTGAAGTCTGCTACTTTCACACTGTGTGTTCTATCTGTGAGCCAATTTGCAACCCACCTAGTGATATAGGGGTTGATGCCTAGTTTGGTGAGTTTATCAATAATTCCTGAGTGGGGAATGGTATCAAAGGCCTTGAGCAGATCGAGGTAGGCTGTATGAACTGCCTTGCCCTCATTCACAGCTCTGATGACTGACTCAAATAAGTCAACCAGGTTGAGCAGGTATGATCTGCCCTTCACAAAACCAAATTGCGTAGGATGCAGAGTTTGGAGATTCCCTATATCCTTGTTAATTAGGTCCATGATGATGAGCTTCATAGTCTTACATATCAGACTCATCAGGCTAATTGGGTGATAATTCCCAGGGTCTGTAGTCGCTCCCCCTTTATGGAGAGGGATGACTGTAGCAGTGCACCATTCTGTAGGGACAAAGACTGAGGTGAGGCTGTGACTGAACAGGGTACACACGTGTGGTGCTAGTTCACTTTGCAGTTCATGTAGAACACAGCCAAGGATAGTGTCAGGTCCCATGGAAGCTGTATTCTTGGCCTTGGACAATGCAGCATTAACCTGTGCTGCAGTAATGCTGGGTTCCTGGCATTCGTCTGGTATTGGGATTGGTCCTTTGGGGGGGGGGGTTAAAGTTGGCACTGAATCTGTTCCATTGTGTGCAAGTCTAAGCACTCTGAAGTTACTTTAACATCATGATTGTGTGTGTGTGTGTGTGTGTGTGTGTGCGTGTGTGTGTGTGTGTGTGTATTGATTTAAATATATTATATATATATATATATATATATATATATATATATATATATATATATATATAGGTATATATATAGGTATATAGATATAGATATACACGCACACACACACAAACACACACAAAAAAAAACACATACATGCCAGTCATTTCTGTTGCTTTAACCAGAATAATGGTGTTGTCTAACTGTCTCTGTATTATTTAATGCATACATGCTACACTGAGAGCTAATACAGAATTTATTCCCTGGTCCTTTCTTTATAGTTGGTACAGCCAGTAGAATGAGTCCACTTAAACTAAAGTAAGTAAAAAAACAGAAAAATAACAACACTCAGTCATTTTATGCACTTTTAACCTGCTTGTTCTACAAAACTGGAAACCATTCCCACCACAGAGATACAGGTGGGCTATGAGAAGCAAAAATAGGGAGAGGGTTTTTTAATCAGGTGAAGTCTGGACAGAATAGATTAAGTTCTGATTCTGAGGTGGCAAAATGGATGATAGCCATTCTAATAAGTGAGAGTTGTCAGCAAACAGTTTGAGGGATACTTAATGGTAAAATGATGAGACAACTGAGATGTGTGGTAATGGAACTGGTGACATAAAATGACACGCATACCTACTGAAAATGGCAGATGATAGGTTCAAATATCAGGATTTGCAAAGGAAAAGGAAATCCTGCCTTCTGATGGACGAGGCAGAAGAAAAAATATGGTAAAGGAGTCTCTCAGTATTAAAATGAAAAAAAAAATCTGTTAAAAATGAAGGTAGAATTGGTTACAGTGGATTATGAGCAGTAAGATGACGTTCATAGGCAATCAGCTACAAACGATGGTAAACCTACTTATTAAACCATACTAAAATGTATGCTTCATCTTCAATGAACTGTTCCTTCTTTTATGGAATATTTAAGATGAAAGGCACTAGGGCATCTTAGTGTAAAAATAACCTGAGGAATAAAGAATGGCTCCAGTTAATACTTAGACATTCAGGTAATATAAAACATACTGTTTACATTTAAATTTGTTCTCTAATATCCAATTATAATATATTGTACTTTTACATTTAAACGTGCTTTCTAATATCCAAGTGTAATATAGTACAATTATTGTAGTTTAATATGCATTCTAATGTTTTTTTTTCCTTTTTCAGTTCGAGAAAAGACATTACAAGAAGGTAAGCACAAATTTAAATAGTTGTAAATGGTAACACAATTCTTATTGAATCAATGCAGCATCTTGTTCTTTAGTTTAAATTCTAAAAGTTCTAAAGGTAGCTTCAGTTATCAAAACTGCAGATGTGAGCAGCTTGACAGACTAAATCTTTTATGCTTGTGTTGGAATATAATTCACTGTTCACTTCCTGAGCTTTTCCATGCAAACCTTTGCACTAAGACACACTGACCCTGTGCATAAATAAATAGTACTGTCCTACTTACAAACATCTCTGTTGTGACCCCATTTAACTTCTAAGTTGCACGGGGGGGGGGGGTACTTCATGTTCTGGAAATGTGGCCCTGCAGCACTTTGACAGCAAGTGATGGCATCAAGAAATTAAAGAGCACATTATCATCTGCTTAGCATTGATGACTTGGTGGCATGATATTGAGCATGTACTGAAAAGCCAATTGTGATACTGGTTTGTTTTCTGAATAACTAAAATGGTTAAGCTGAAAATATAACTTTAACAAATGTAAAATCAAACACTGCAACCATGGAGAGGATGGTATACAACTAAGAAATCACAAATAAAACGATGTAAAAAATAAGTGCAACACCAAAAATGTTATATACATCGCATGCTGTAATACATGCATTCATTTTTATGGTGGAAAAACTAAAACCCCTCAATGACAGAATTTTACACCACCTAAGTGATACAAGGCTCCAAAATAAAACCAATGTCTTATGTCAGCATATCTCTGTTTATCGTGGCCATAAATTTCATTTTGTGTTCTGGACATTATAAAAGAGAGTACAAGAGGTAGTAATATAGTTAACAGAACTGAGATAAATGAAATCAGACATATCGCAGACTTACAGGCTGATAAAACACCAGGACTAAATGGAATGGCTCTTTTAAACCCCCTATTAAAGGGGCGGGAACTAAGATGAAGAAATCCTAACCTCTAAGATATCAGAGCACTTTTCAATTATTTAAGTGCAGCTGTCTCTTATATTCTAGAAGATCTGAGAAAGGCATCAAGCCAAAAGCGCTTATCTTAGAGCTCTTACACATATATTTCTTACCATGTTTTATATTTGCTATTAAAGTTTACATATGATTTTAGTTGTATACCATCCTCTCCGTGGTTGCAGTGTTTGTTTTTACATTTATTTGATTTTGTATCTTAATCAAGCTGCATTCAGCAGTTTCTGGTGTGCTTTGCCATATTGTTTGAAAATATCGCTCTTTGCAGTTGGTTTACCGTAATGGTAAATGTACAGTCCATCAAGTCCCTATGGATTGATGGACATTTCCAATGAAATTTACAAATTTCCCCAGATTTTGCACATACATAGGATACAACATTAGTATAGACTTGAATCTCCCTTCAAGTAAGGCCAATGGGCTATTTTTTTTTTTTTTTGATAAAGTAATTTTTGTGGACTTAGCCATTGATTAATTGGGACTCAACTTATAACATATCACATTTTTTCAGAAGATGCTGCTTCACTTTCTATTTTAATATCATATTCAAAGCTTAGTCATTAAAAAGTAATGCAAAAGAGAATTAAATGGACTAAATAACCTGATAAGTCAGTGAACAAAATAAACAAGCACATGAAAGTGCAATACATGAATGGTAAGTTATGAGATTCAATTAAAATATCAGTTTGTTTAGTCTTTGATTAATGGTCAAGGCCTATGCATAGCGGTTTCTTTTCTAAGATTATCCATTAATTTTAGTCCATGTTTGTTCAGAGGTCAGACAATGTAATATTAAAAAAGAGACTGCAAGATTCAAACACACATTTACAAGATATAATTCACTCAGATCTCATTACTTGAACCACTTTATTCATGCTGATAGAATTATATCTGACTAACTAGAAGAGGATAATTTTGATAAACTATTTTATATAAAAAATATACAGAAATGAACTGAAACACTGTATGAAAAGGCAAACACTAATGGGGAATTCAAAAAGAATGATGACACAACCTTGCTGTGATAATCAGCATGATTAGAATGGCACAATGAGGCCAAGTTGGCATTAGGTATGCATACACACCTAAGTACCAAAGTAGAGCTGGCCTGCCAGAACAGCCCTGCATAATGAAGCACTGCATTCTGAAAACAGCAACTGCCATGCAATTAAGTAGGTCATGCTATGACAGGTCACATGACTCAGGACCACTGGAATGCAGATGGCATAATTGTCATGATCGATGTTCACACAGACATTGAAGCTCCAAATATACACATCAAAGGGTTCAGTTAACAGCCCAGCACACAAGGGATACACAGCAAACTGCCATCTATACTTTCTTTTATAAATGACAAAAACAGAAACAAAGTTAATCACCATGGCAGGATAGAGTAATTAAAAGCAATCCAAACATATAAAACACTTCATAAAATCAACAACGAGATGAGCACTTTTGGTTAAAATGCCTTCATCAGATTATAGCAAGTTCTCTGTGACTGCACTGATTTAACTAATAACTTAACCAATCAGCATCTTCTTCCTGAATTTCTGCCCTTTAAGTAAAAAGTAATGTCTTTCGGCTTTTCTGGGTTAGAGGTTCCCACAGTGGAATTCCGGTCTGCTAACGATTGGCAGTAGATTTTTAAGGTGCCGAGTTGCCAGCCCGATGCCCAACCTTCAAAGAAGGCACACCCATTCACGCACACACCTACCTGCATGTCTTTACCATCACTCGACCGCAGGGAGGACATGCAGACTTTCAGTAAGGGTCTTAAAGGGAGCATCCCATTCAGCCCAGGTGATCAGCTTGTAGATCTGTGATCCAGCGAATCTCCTCTATTTCCTTTATATTACCTATACGTCCCATCCTTACTCCTTCTAACAGCACTTCTGACACAAAGTTAAAACTCTGGCCAGGGAAATTTAATATATGCTGTGATAGGGCATTAGTTCTACTTTTTAACCTGGTGTAACTAAGGTGTCTCAGGATTCTTTCTTTAAAGAGACGATTCGTCTTCCCAATATAAAATCCTGTACATACATTAGAACTGGTGACAAATATATTACATTTTTGGTGTTGCAGCTAGCATTTGTATTAAGTTTATACTCCTTCTTCGTAACAGGGTGCTAAAAATTATTCTTGGAATTTACGAATCTGCATGCTTTACAATTCCTACATGGAAACATGCCCTTTTTCTCCATTGCCAAACTCCTCTTCTTCACAAGTCTGTCTCCACATAACAGTTGTTTTAAATTCTTTTTATTCTTAAAACAAAATCTTGGTGCCTCTCTCACTATACATGAATATTTTCATCTGCTGTCAGGATCTTCAAATTCTGCCTTATTATTCCACAAACTTGTCTTACATCATTACTGTAAGTAAGTGAGAATCTCATGCCTACTGGCACATCCCCATTTGTGCATTTAATTCCCTCTTCATTGTTATCATGAAAATAATATGGTCTACATTTAGCTTCTCTCATATCATTAGTGATTGAAGCACCTTTGTAGATCTCCATTTGTCTTATATCCGCTCTTACAAATGTGTTGTACAACTGTTCCAATTCTACATTGTACTTCACATCACTTATACATAGCCTAGAAGTACAAAGAAACTGTCCTTTAATGACATGGGGAAAGACATGTCCTGGATGCATACTCCTTCTGTGTAGTAGACGGTTCTTCTAGCATCCCTTCCTATAAATCTGTGCATCAAAATTGCCATCTTTATTTCAAACAAGTGTGACAGCAAGAAAATCTATTTTTTTCTTTTGAGCTATGTACATCAAAATCTAAAAATGATGTTGTACTCTTAAGGTATTCAACAAAGGCTGTCAATTGTTCTTCATTTCCATTCCAGAGGAGAAATATGTCATCCACAAATATTTTATAGAATAAAATCTATGACTTCCATCCATTCATCACATTAAATATAAACTCTACTTCCCACTGATCTATGACAATCTTCAAGTAGCTGCTGGCAAATGACATGCCCATTGCAATGCCCCATTTTTGTAGATATTTATCTTCAAAGGACAACACATTATTTTCCAATATCACGTAGAAGACATACTTGTAAAACCATTTTCCTATTAAAAATGTTGTTTTCTGTCAAGAACCTACTTATGTATTCAATGCCATACTCATCGGGAATGACTGTAAACAAACTCCTTACATCCATAGTTACCATAAAAAGTTCCACTCCCTTTTCAAATGTCTGAGTACATGCAGATAAGGTCTCCAAGAAATCTTGGGTATCTTTCAGTACTGTCATTGCTTTTGCTAGTGTTTCCTTCAATTTATGCTCAATATAAATGGAGCCAGGCTCCGTAATCCAAGCACAACTAAATACTATGGGTGATCTTGGCATTTAGCAATGCATAGCTGCTACCAGGTTTGCCATTGGAGCTGTTCCCACAAAACATCATCAGCTCAGAGAGATGGAACAGTTTCTAGTAACACTCAGAGGTGACACTCTAAGGACACCGATTATGGTTGGTAATTTGGACATGAGACCCTGACTGATTCAAAGTGCCAAAGTGTCTACCATGAATGCCCCAGTTGAGTAGTGGCAAATGCAAATCATGTAGCATATCAGTAGCTTGTCTGTCTTGTATATACAACTGTACTGCCACACAGAAACATCAGAACTTCAAGTCCAAACACCTGCAGCAGAGGTGATGACTGCTCATATGTCTGTGGAGGATGAACCAGATGTGCCCTGTGTTATACCACTGCAAGAATAAACTAGTGAGCACCACTGCACACTGTACACACACATAGCTTACTGTCATTCTATTAACCAGGGAAATCAGGGCAGCAACGAATACATCATGCACGGACAACTATGCATGCATTTACACCAACTGTATACTTCTGCCATGCAGCTGTCCGTCTAATGTATGGCTGATGGTTAGGTTCAGACATGTACAGTTTATATACAGTTAAGTTATCTGTATTGTTTCACATGTTCCATGGGAGAGGATCCTGCAATCCAAGTCTCCACATGCTTCAGGTTGACATGTCTTTAGAGGCTATCAGAGGACAAAGGAGTAAAGTGGTATTATCAGCAAACCTAACAGTTGTAGAAATGTTCCTCCAGAGCTGAGGGGACTGCATAAGCCCAGAATGGCTGTCCCTGATTCACCAGTGTTTAATGAAGGACATCCTATCCAGGTGTCTCTCACACATGGAATACAAGCATGTGAAATGCTGTTAATAACTAAAAGCTGCAAAGTTCTTAGGTGCACACACAGCACTGAGGAGAATTGTAATGGTACCTGTCAATGATATGAGTAATGGGTAGCGCATGATACTCTTGATACCTACTGTATCATCCTGTGAATGGGCACAGCATTCTACATGATGATCAGTATGCTATGTGTTCTGTATGAATACATCAATGACCAACATAAATATTTTTGATCATTGCAGGAAATGACAGCCCACATGACAGCCATTAGTGGGCCCTTGCAGCAGCTTCAACATGACAGCTTCAGCATAGTTGAGGTAGGGGACAACTGCGCATAACAGGTGAACATAGCCACTCTGCACACATGACTAGTACCAACCTTGTCCAAGGCCAGTCATGTGAATGTAGATGTCAATTTGCTGGGTCCACCATTTCCTCCATCCCTGGCCATGGCAATTCACATGGACATCACTCTTCTGGCAACACCTTCATCTCTACTCATGACCATGGAAGTTTCCATAAACCATTTGTACAGCTGCATTGTAGGCTCACTTCACACATCACAGTCAGGGTCCCAGAGTTCCACAGAAATGCACTCCCTAGTAGATGCCCATGAATAGTACAGCCTCCTGGCTGGACAGGCTGCACTGAGAGTCAGCCGCATGTTACAACCACACATAAGGGGGGAAGCCACATTCCTACATATGGTGCCCACATACACTACAGTGCCCCCTGAAGTACATTTCTCATCTGCCTCCACAAGGAGTGCAGTCACACCAAGCCAATACTTCACTTCTTATAGCGCCACACCATTATTAGAGAAGATGGTGCCTGACACGTCACAACTCCATTAGCATGTGCAAGCACCTCTAGCACCATGCTACATTGCCCCCCATCATGTATAAATGATGGCTGTAGCCTGCCCACCCCTTTCTCTGATTAGTTAGCTAATGTCTGATCCACAGCATGGCCAATCCACACACTGTACTTCATAACCTGGATGTGTATATGTATGCATCACTTTGCTTTTGTGTTTTTTCATCATGGTCCATAGTTGTTAACCATGTGCTGCCTCTTTGCCTGTGCCATAACATATTTCTCCTACCTCTACCTCACGTACGAACCAGCTGCAGTCTTTTCCTGCTTTCACTCCTCACCTAGCTCATCCTCCTCTGCTGTCACACAGTACTGGCCAACACTATGGTCTGCCTTTGCTGTAACTGTTTACTTAGCACCAAGTTATATAGCATATCTCACATCATTAATAGCTTCTTGCATGTCTCTGAAGTTTACTGCATTGAACTACCAAATGTACATGGGAAACAGAAGTAAGAATTTAGCAGTCTAGATAGATGTCTGATGATATTCCTTGCGGCGTACACTTTACACCTGTCTGAGGGATATATATGGGGGGGTCAAAGGTCATGGTTCCAAGGCATGTGCTGTGTCAGTTGTAACACACAATGGCAAGCACAAGTATGAGCAATTTGCTGCATATCATCATGTCACCAGACTGTCATGGACTCTAGGGTCAATAATGTGCATTCATAGCAACTAGATGACCATGTGGAAAGTCATCCATCACTAAATACTGGTATACATCACATGTGCCAGATGTGTAAATTATGGAAACTGCCTGAATGGCACCGGGACATGTTATATATAATACTCTATGCATCGCTGCTGTACTGCACTGGAAAAATCTAGTTATATACTGAACCCCATTTGGAGCAGATAAAGCCTTCATGGTAAGGTAGATGAAATCAATGGCCCTAGGTTCTCAGGGAATGGGTGATATAACAGAATGCTGTATGGGGGTGACACATCTGATCCTTCACATGCATCAGCATCACATCTAGGAAATCATACAGGATTCATGAGGCTGAATCCTGTAAAACTCCTACTATGTGTCCCCAGTTAGATACTGGAAGATCCACATAACATAAATGGCTAATACAGCACAAAACTGTGTGTCATCTGTGATAGGCATTCCTCACATCCCCTTTGATCCCATCTAAGGATGGCATTAGTAAACCAGCTCCAGTATGATATCTCTATTTGCACAGTAGCACAATCAGCTCTGTCCTAGTCATGGAGGTGATAGTACAGCAACCACTGAGAGACTTTTCTGCAACATAGTTGTGGTCACAGCACAGAACATTGTGGACATTTTCTTCTGAAGCAGCTTCTAACACATTCTGAGTGAATGCTGTTCCTAGCATCTTTGCATAAGTGTTAATCCTGTTCCCTCACAAATGCTGGTGAACAAAAAATCTGATTGCTACAGCTCATCATATTATTTTTATACATGGCTGAATCCTGCCTCCATGTTTGCTGTCATAATTTGCATATGCAGTAGCTGTCATTAGCATATCAGCACTCATTTGCATGTTGTTATGCTGTGAGTTGCAGGGAAGGCATACTGAACTCTTTTTTATTGTAGCCTGATCATGCTATGTATGTCTTTAAACTGGCCCCTCTCTGCATGTACCACTTACCACTCTATTTTCCTTAATGCGCTATAGTAATGGTTTCTGAATCCCACCTCCCGTCCTTATTTGGATGTTCAGTATGATTAAGCAAATGCATTATTTAAGTTTATTAAATAATGCATTTGCTTAATCATACTGAACAAATACATTATTTAAGTTTGTTAAACTCTGTGAGCACAGGAAAACAATGTAATAACGTAAAGCAGGTTTATTCTAGGAACATACAGAACTTCAATAGGAACACTACAATCATAAAACTTTAAATAAGCCTCTAAAAATCACATGATGCAACATATACAATCACTGAAGAAATGTAAACAATTTCAAACACTAATGTATAAGCATCTAAACATACGAATTTCAAATATATAAAATAGCATTTAAAAACTATCTGTTTTCATCCCGATGGTAGCATATTGAGTTAATGGACATAACATAGCACTAAAATATTAATTTGTTCATTATTGTACAGAAGATGACTGTTTACCTTATTACTAGTACTAGTAAATACACACATACCCACATGCAAGCGTGCACGTGCACACACACACACACACACACACACACACACACACACACAAAACACTAATTCCCCCAGTGATTCTTGGATTGGTATCAGCTTGCTTGTCACCCCCAGAAAGTTTCTGACCTCTCTCACTTTTCCAAGAATTAATGAGCATCTTATTGCAGGACAGTCTAGTTTCTATGTCCGAGATAATAGTCATTCAGTTCAAAAATTAAAACTTAAGGAGGACATCCTTTCCCAAATCATGTGCTGTAGGTTGCCTGAATCTAACATAAGGAGGATGTCCTTTCCCAAATCATGTCGCCTGAATCTAAGGTAACCCACCAAAAGTTCATTTGACTTGCAGCTAAGGCCTTCTCTGCTTCAGTTATTATTCTCTTTAAAAAATAGATAATTTTGTTGCTAAATTCAGATCATTTAAAGTTATATGTTTAAGAAGGAATGCATATAAAAAAAATAAAACAAAAGGTAGCAAAAATCATCACCTCAATTTAGTTGCATTTTGTGGCAGGAAAGGTCTTGCTGTCTCTACTATAATTCATGATACTGAGCATATAGACAGAGTGAGCATGGAAGTGTGAGTCAGTAGCAAAGATGCAAGAATATGAACATAAGAAGGTCAATAAAGATGTGAGGCTTGTGTTTCACAGGAGCCAGATAATATAATGAAGGGTATGACAGCGATATTCATAAAAAAGGGAGAGGAATTAAACTTTACAAACTCTATTTACTAAAAACTGAAGGTCCCTGTAGTTCTTATCATAGGCAGCATGAATTATTTCCTTGAGCAATATGTTTTTTGCTCTCACAGTTGAATTTCTAATTCTAACAAGGCATTCCAGTTTGTTTACATAGCTAGAATGTTTATAATTAAAATTAGACAATCTGAAATTTCTGATATTAATAGTAATTATTTTATATTTCAGATCTTAGCATATTGTCAAGTTCCTGAAAAGTATATTCATATTCAAAATATCTACAGATATATGAATGTTAAAGTGAAGAAGTAATTCAGCAAAAATAAGTGTAATTAGCAAAGCAGATTGGGAATGTTATTTATAATCATCTTGCTATAGCAATTCATTCTTTGCTGTTATATATTCAAGATGTTAGCAAATATCATTTTTTAGAATACCAAGCATGTGTTAGAGAGTCAAAGGTGATTACTTCTTCCGAGTAATAATTTTCAGGCAGATGGACCTGTACAAGTCCAAAATAATAAGATTCATGAGCAATTTCATAATAAATTCCCCTTGCTTTTCATACTTATCTACATCCAGATAAGTATATTTAACTCCCATAGTTATCCACTTTATGTTCTATGATATATTACATACAAATTCTATGACATAGTCACTAGTAAATATATATAGAAGGCCATCCTCAGGCATAGGCCAACTAGATGACTGCCTAGTGTGCCACTGTTACTTCTCGTGTAGGGCATTTTTCAAGCATTTGTTTGTTTGTTTATATATCTGTGTGTTAATTATTTGATGATAGTAAAGAAAAGTGGTGTTTCCTTACTCTTAAAAAAAATAGTAAGGTACCCTTACTAGAAAAGTGGGAGCAGTGCCTCATGGGTAAGTGCTGTAGATTTGGCCATTCACTTTGTTGGTCTCCTACTCATCCATCCATGATCTATCTAGATGATGAATTGAGAAGAGTTGCCAGGACAGAGCAAGAAATCAAAACTGGAAGAGTCTGGCACAAAAAAAACTTGCTTATGGCATGAAGTAAATGTTATTATTTATGCTGTTACTGGTATACAACCAGAGGGCCGGTGGCTGGCTAGTTCTCAGCTGTTCCTGATTTTGCAGAATGTGGCTGATTTTGTCTAATTTGCTTGCTCTGTTCCTCATCATAACTTTCAGCTGTCTGTATTTTTGTCTCATACATTTTTGTCTGTTTCATGTAGAATGTTTAGTGCTTCTTTGGCTTCAGAAAATATTTGTTGATACAAAACCTGTTGTTTTACTAACTAAATACATTTGAGTAATATAAAAATGCTCGCCTTCCTGTAGGGTGAATATGAGTGATGCCTGAGTTTTGCTCGCTGTCCTGAACTTGCAGCACTACTATGATGTATGTGAAAGAACTTGGAATGCTTCAAAGCTAAGACTTCTGTTTCCATGGAACAAAGCTAAAATATAGTCCATGGTTGTCAGTTTAGCTATAACTGATAAATGGGGGTCGAAGATGTCTGTAGAAACTAATTGACCCCCTTGTTTTCTCGGTTTAAAGAGTTATCTGCATTTGCAGGACTAGTGTGCATTTCACAAATCACTGTGATGTTTGTGAAGCAGATTGTAATACTTTTAATGCATGGCTACTGTTTGCTTGGAAGTTCACAGAAATGAAATATGATAAGTGGTGAGCATTTTGTGTTACAAGCATGTGAAGTGCACACAGAAATAGCCATAACTTCTAAACTGAGGTACTCTTTAAAGTAACTGACCCCTTGTTCTTCACTCTTTTTAAACAGTCACTGTCAGGTCTTTAAGAATAGAAGGCACTTGTGTGAAGTATGATCCACAACTTTAAGTGACATCTGACATATGCACAGACAAAGCAGCTGTACTTGTCTGTAGTTGAACACGATTAGCTGCATTTTGTTGTTTGTTCATTATTCTGGCTTTGCTGGATTAATGTGAAATGTGTGAAGTGACTTGGAATACTTTATACTGTGGCAACTGTTTCTGTATAGCAAAGGTGAACTACATTACATGGATTCCTTTTTTATTATAGTCAGATGTCTGAATTGTATGCAGAAGCATTTGAAAACTGCCATGTGAGGATGGGGGGGCTATCTGGATAAAAGTAACTGACCCTACTGTGATTTGCTTAGTTTAAATCATACTACAAAAAGAATGTAAAACTTCATCACAGAATATCCATATCTCCAGAGATTCTGGAGGCATGATGGCCCCCACACTCTAAGGCTATTTAAGTGGATTTTGGCATTCAGTAGTGGCCTCTGTCACAAACCCCACCTAATCTAAAGCTGGCCTTTCTCAGAGGTGTGCACAGGAGGTCATTGCAGTTTCAGCTGGGGAGGAAGAGCTGGGACAATGTCTTTATTTCTTTAGTTTTCTTTCCAAAATTCAGAGTTATGCAAAGGTCACTATAGGTTGTTGGCCTGGGATATAACTAGTAAGGGATTTTGCAAGATGACTCCTGTATTTTGCATGTTCTAAATATATTAGATTACTAATTATGAATAGAAATGAACATCTGGAGAGCTGAGAGTCCTTAATATGCCCCTGATTAATTTAATGAGAGCCCAACATTTGATGCACTTGGAAGACATTGCTATACTTAGAAACAGATGCAAGCACAGAAGGATGATACTTATTTTATGTTTTCTCTGCATTTCAGAAACTAAACGTCTGCTTCATGAATGTGGTGAGTATCCTGTGTGTAAAAAGCCTCTCAGACATTTCTCAGATTTTCTAGCTACAGACATTGGTTAAGATAAATACAGTTACTACTGTTTACAATTCATTTTGCTATATTTTTGTTTTGTTTACTTGCTTGCCTGCCTTTTCACTTGTCAATGAAAAAAATATGTATGTTGTTGTAAACTGTAAGTACTGTCCTTGTTCTCATAGACTTTGTATGTTGAACTGTTTTGTTTAAAATTAAGATGATTAGCTGCACACAAATTAGAATATGCCAGTTGAAGTCAAATGCAACCTGCTGATTTTCTACTGCCTCCTTTAATAGAATTTATATTCTGTTAAGTGTCGCCTCACAGTTAGACGTTGCCCTTCGATTCTCAGTTAGAACGTCTTCTGTATGGCGACATGTGTGAATGGACGTTCCTTCGTTGAAGGTTGTGCGTTAGGCCCGGCAAGCCAGCACGTAAAACTCTACTGCCAATGATTAGCGGACCGGAGTTCTGCTGTGGCGACCCCTAACCGGGAAAAGCCGAAAGACGCAAGCCCAAACATATTCTGTTAAGTGTCCCCTGCCAAAGCTTACCAAGACTGTGTGCCCCACTGACTGTCCAGTATCTCCTTAAGACTTTTTATGGCTGTGATACAATGTGTCCATCCTTACTAACTTTACAAGAATAACATATGTACTGTTAGTCACTTTATGAATGAACTACTACACGTTTCCTTCAGGCATCTACTTAAGCTGCATAACCCATCTGTCCAAGAGTGTCTCGTTCTTCAAAAGTATTGCCTTCGGAACTCTGCTTTTGATACAGAATACGTTAACATCTTCGGAGGCATTCAACTGGCACATAATGCAGGCTGCCATTTCTGCTTTCATTGCAGGCTTATTAGCTAAACTGCTACAGGGCATGGCGTTATTTGCTAAATGCAGTTTAGTGAATTTTTGTGTGCTGACAGACTTATGTGCATTGCAAGGGAGTATAAATCACTCTGTTCTGAGTCGTTCAAAGTTGGAGTTGATAATATTAAGTTGAAGATTGGAGAGGGTGCAGACCCCTGGTTGTATATGTGTGTGTGTGTGTGGGGGGGGGGGGGGGGGGGCATTGTGATGGGGAAAGCCACTCCGTTCACAAAAAAACAAAGATTTCTAGTGTTTTAGCAAAATTAATATTTCTTTAAGCAAGGGCACTTTTATATGGTTTGTCTTAATTTTGTTTTCATTCAGCGGTGATGTGAGAGTCAGCTTGTTTATGACACTGCGATTTTTACAGCTGCAGTATTAATTTATTTAAGGGGTGCAACATTGTTTTGCACTGCATATTATATTCCTGCTTTCATCATACAATTACTAGCAAAAGTAGTAAAACTGATAGTGAGTCTGATGAACTTAGATAGAGCACATTAAATGTTTGGTGTATCCAACAGACATGCATCTCCACTGAGGTTCATTGTAAGGGGTTAAAAGTCCTTTTGCTAATATGTGCAATGGACCCATCAGAAAATATGCATTTTTTTCACTGTTTTATCAGAAATGTTTTTGATTTTAGAAAGGCTACTGTTACAAATTGAATTGATGAAGCTTGTTCCATTCAGTGCTGTGGTTGCTTCAAACTTGTCTGCAGCTAAGCGACTTTTGCTGTTGCAGTATGGATTCAGTATTGCAGTCATATTTCCTTCATCCTGTAATCTCACATCATGTGCTACGTCCACATATTTACATCATTTTCTTTATGTAGCATCCTCATTGCATAGGTGTACCTGTCTATACTGTCCAGGTGAGCTCTTGACTCTGAAAACAGTGGCCCTCTTAGAAGAACCTGAACATGAAATGGCCAAATTTAGATGCTTCAAAATGTGCAGACTAGTCTTGTGCCTTCTCAAATTCTCAACTCCACAGGAAAAAATAAAATACTTCCATAATTTGAGTGCAACATTTAAATTATCGTGTATCAGGTCTGAGGAGGCTGCATCTACTGTGAGGGTGTCTTGAGAAACTAACATTTTAATCTGCCATTTAAGCCAGCTATGGCTCTCCCTCCATATCCCCCGCTGATCATATTAGCTACATTATTGTCATAAACATTATCACTATAAATGTTAAGAGATTTATTTTATATGATTTTAATGATCATGCCAAAAATTGTCTCACTCCCAGTATAAATGGGCAGAATCCTTTCTAATATTGCACCTCTTTTATGGCTTCAAAGATGAAATCCTCCATTGTCAAATCATGCCAGAAATATTTATCAGGTGCTTGTAGCCCTGTAAATACTTGACCATATAAATACAACAAGCCTTAACTCAAACTTCTGCTCTCACCAAAATAGTTATATAAGGAAAGCAATTCAAACCCAGCCCAAATGTTCAGCAAAATTTAGAAACCATCTATCCCTTTTGTGGAATATTCACAAAAATGACCTCTACAGCAATAGGAAGAAAGAATTCTTTTAAGTGGCCACATACCATCATAAGATAGCACCATGCCATCAAAGAACATAAGGCTTCAGATAGAAAACGGAGCGAATTATGAACTAAAAATGGCCATGGATACTAACAATAATTATAAATCACTCTTCAACTACATTACAAAGTTAATAAACACCACTCGTTGTTCAGAACTGATTCACAATGATACCACCCATTCTGATCACAAAGAAATAGTCAATATTCTGGTCAACAGCTTCAGAGTGAACATCAGCTAGACCAACACTGTAACAGTCCCTTTAATGCGGCAGTCCCTGATGCCCCTACAATCACTATGGAACAAGTTCTAGCACTCCTTTCTGAAGCAAAGATCACAACCATATGCCCTAACAATATGCCAAGAAACTTACTAATTAGGAACAAGCATGACCTATCACAACCTCTTATAAACCTTTTTAACACGAGTCTTGTAACAGGCTATGATCCAGAAGCCTCTAAAACACCTATTGTTATGTTTCTACATAAATCAGGGCCATTCACTTGCCTGGCAATTACAGATTATTCAATCTTAACAGCCTTGTTTGCAAATCCATAGAATGCATCATTTCTGATCTCATAAATAATAAACTTGTAGGCCAGAATCTACATCTGTTTAGCTTTTTTATGGGTAGATCATGCTGTTTTAAACTTGTTATCTTCTTAGAATGGGTAAATCAAGCAGTTTATGTTAGTTATATGGTGTCCTTGTCATACATGGATCTGGTTAAGGCATTCAGTACTATCCTTCATTTAAGCATTTTTGAAAAACTGGTGAAGCTAAACATCAATTCACATGTAGTGAGGTAGATAACAAATTGATTGCCAGACAGAACACAACTTAGAGTTACAGACACCTCTTCATAAAATAAAAATATTTGAAATGGTGTTTCCATGAGCTTGGTAATGCTACTCTTCTTGGAATTTATTTATTTGATCTGAAAGCCAAGGGTTGTTATTCAAACACTTGTGACCTGAACTATGCAAACAACTGGAACAGGTAGAATGGCCTCGAGCTAAATGCTAAAAAATGGAGGACAGCCCAATTTGGTTAAAGAAATAATTCACCATGCTACAGAGATTACCCTTCCGTTAAGAATGACGCTGTCATTAGCGAACTAAGCAGCCTTGTGGAGAAGGCCCTTTCCCTTGATTATTATATCTCTACTACAGTTAGAAAATCCTTGTGTAGGAAACAACTAATAACCAAGGATATCCCATTTAGAGCCAGCAAAATCTTACTTCCATTGTATTCATCTCTTATCTGTCCTATTACTGAATATAATGCCCCCTTTGGTATGTACATATCAAAATATAACACCTAGAAGTTTCTAACCAAAAAGTCAAAATCCCAAGTTCTATAGTTATTGAGAATGATTGGTCACCAATTCTCTGTATTCTGTCTTGTATAGATTTTTCAGTAGCGATGCATGTTTGGCATTTATGGCTCTGAAGGGCCCCACCCTTATGGACCTACTGTGTCTTCACAGAACTCATGATTCGTCAAATACACATACAAAGGACTTTAATCACTATAAACAAAATAAGACATGCTGGTATGACAATTTCTTATGCCTGCCAGCGGTTCCCATTCAGAAGCCTGAAACATCATAAGCCTGAAAATCAAAATCCTGAAACCAAAAGCCTGAAAATTCAGAATCCTGAAAACTCAAAATCCTGAAAGCCCAAAATCCTGAAAGACCAAAATCCTGAAACTCAAAATCCTGAAAACACAAATAATGCTAATATGTCACTATAAAGACACTAATATCTACCAACTGACCCTGACCCTAACCCTAACCCTAAGGTCCGTCACTATCGCACACTCACCTGACCAGCCCTAAACCTAACTCACTTAAACCGCCTAACCCCAATATTTGTCACTATTGCATACATGCCTAACCTGCCCTAACCCTAACTCACTTAAACCGCCCCTAACCCTAAAATAAAACCAACCGCACACTTATCTGACCCCAACGCATGACCTAACACCACAAGGCTAACAATAGCAAAGCCACAATGACATCAGTATGTCTATTTTGTGTTTTCAGGATTTTGAGTTTCAGGATTTTGGTCTTTCAGGATTTTGGGCTTTCAGGATTTTGAGTTTTCAGGATTCTGAATTTTCAGGCTTTTGGTTTCAGGATTTTGATTTTCAGGCTTATGATGTTTCAGGCTTCTGAATGGGAACCCTGCCAGCATATTCCCTACTTATGCTATTAACTACATTCAAGACTATAAAAATAATATAAAAATAATAAAAAACAGTCACCAGAGAAAAAAAATTGATGGTCTTCCACTTTTAATACGCCAACAAACACAGAAATACCAAATGACTAAGCACTTTCACCAGGCTACAAACCACTGGCTTCTTCAGAGTCATGACTCTGAAGAAGCCAGTGGTTTGTAGCCTGGTGAAAGTGCTTAGTCATTTGGTATTTCTGTGTTTGTTGGCGTATTAAAAGTGGAAGACCATCGATTTTTTTCTCTGGTGACTGTTTTTTATTATTTTTATGTTTACAGGTTTGCTTTTTCCGTTTGGAGTACTTTACTTACATTCAAGACTAGCCTAGGCAACTGGATGGTTACTCACAAATTCTGCTTGGGATAATCTTGCATGACCCTCAGTGAGGCAGGAGGTAAGTCTTGATGATGGGTGCAAGACTGGTACAAGCTAGCCAAGGTGGAGGCTAGCAAGTCACAGCCTACCCCATTTACTAAAAACATATAAGGGTATTTAGGACACCAGACGTTTGTCCCTCATTAAAGCACAACTTACAAACCTTACATGAAAAAACAAATTGAATAAGCCTGTCTTGGCCTGAGGGTAGGCATTCCAAAAGCTCAGGTATGCCTTGAATGAGCCTGCTGTACTGGTCAGTCCTGTTTACATTTAGCAGTTCATAATATATGTAGATGTTTCAAACTACCATCTTGGGACTGCATTGGACAAGGCCTTTTCAAAGAGAGAGAAGCATCCAATACTTCACTTTACCCATATTCTTCATATATGAAGGGGGGCTCACACAGCCATGGGAAATTAATGTTTGGGGACTGAGTGGGCTTTTCAGAAGTTTCAATCTTACTTTTGTTGTAGGGAATTCAGAAGATGTCACAGATTATCCCTGTGAACGTTTACACAAAGTCAGTGTGAGCAACAATAAACCATTCAGATATAGCATGGGATTACAGGTCTAAAACATAATAATCCAGCATAGAAATAAAATTAGTGGTGGTCTTTCAAGACAAGGGACTAGATATCATAAGTAGATATGCTACAACTCAACCAAGTTATGTTTCCTTGAGTTACCTCAGTCATCAACCCTCTTTTTCCCATTTTTACAAGGGGTTAGGATGCACATCCACGCTGGTCGATGTAACTAAATTAGCTAGAAAGACAATGTTTACATCTCTGTGTGGCTGGTCCTGACATGCATGTCCTATCTAAAACTCACCGGAGGACTATAAATCAGAGAGGAATGGGAAAATATTACAGAACTAAGTTACGTGTGCTCTCTATCCCGCATTATGAATGCATACCAAGTCTAGCCCTGCCCTTACTCCTAACCCCAACCCTTCACCTTATTATAGAAAAAAACATTCCATAATGCCAAAACTGTTCAGACAAATAATGCCTGATGTTAGGGGTAGGGCTAATGGGTCAAAAAAGAAACTGGTTGTTTTCCTGTATTGAACTTTTTTTTCAATGTTTTAGATTTTTAGTGTATTGAATGTTTGATGTGCAGGCCGCGGTGGTGGTGCTGCGGTAGCGTTGTTGCCTCACAGTAAGACGCTGTCTGGTTCGACTCTCAGAGCATCTTCTGTGTGGAGACATGCATGAATGAGTGTACCTTCGTTGAAGGTTGTGCATCAGGGCTGAAAACTCGGTACGTAAAAATCAACTGCCAATCATTAGCGGACCAGAGTTCCTCTGTGGCGACCCCTAACCGGGAAAAGTTGAAAGTCACAACAACAATGTTTGATGTGCAGGGTCCATTGATTTGTGCTTTGATCTTTCAGCATTTTAATCAATTGCTATAGATCTATATACATGTTGTGATATTACGTGATTTAAAGCTGTTGGACTGTATACATACTGTTGAATAAGTACTGTATCCGTCACCACTTTATGATTACTGTACAAGTTTGTTGAATGAGCACATCCCATAACACATTGTATATAGACCCTAAGGGGAGTGTGTCTGACATGTGTGAACTGTTAACATTCTTTGAGAAGGCCAGCAAAGTAATGGATGAGGGCAAAATGGTTCACACTGCATACCTTGACCTGGCCAAGCCACTTGACACAACCCCCTCACTCAGGCATTTTAGATAAACTTAAGAGGTTAGATACAAATTATTATGTCACCTGATAGAGGACCCAGAAAGTTAGAATTGGGAAGTCCACCTCAACAAAGAAGCCATTCACAAGTAGAGTCCCTCAGGGTTTGGTCCTGGGACCTCTCTTTTTTGACACATCTCTGAAGTCAAGGCCAAAGTCAACAGTCTCTGGCTGACTAAATTTGAAGATGACTGCAAATTAGGAGCCATAACTGAATTGCCCACTGACACACACATTCCCAAGGGAGGGCTGACACAAACAACTGGTGCCAGAACCATGGACTAAAACTAAATGCCAAGAAATGCATAATAGTATCCTTTGGGAAGTCATCCACCCCTGGAAACTGTCATATTGGCAACACACCCCTAAGAGTTGACCCAGAAGTCAGGGACTTGAGGACACACATTTATTTTATTTATTAATTTGTTTACCGGGAAAGTCCAACTTGGAACAATGCCAATTTTCAGCAGAAGCCCGGGGAGAAATGATCCAGACACATGTCCTTGAAATGTGGGAAGAAACCAGAGCACCCAGGGAAAACCTACACAAATGCAGGGAGGACATGCAAACTCCGCACAGGAGGCACTCCAGCCGAGAACTGAATCGGAGAACCTCTTGGTGTGAGGTGACAATGCTACCACTGCACCATCCACATAAACAGTAATCTAGCGTTTGATCATCATGTGTCGACAGCAGTGAGGAAATCATTCCATTTTGTGCAACTTATAAATAAAATTATGGCCTCTAGATCCAAAGAGGTCATTATTCCACTGTGTTTCACATTCATTAGACCCATCATTGGTTACAGTGCTCCATTTGGTATACATCTAACCAGGCATATCCAACAACTGGAATGCCTGCAGGGGTTCCTCACTAAAAGAATACAGGGTGTAAGTAACATATCCTTGAAGACTGCCTGATGGTCTTATCCCTGTATTCTGTCTCCAACGGGGAGATCTATGCCTGGAATACAAGGCATTGTATGACCCCATTCTGATGGACCTCCTGCATATCCACAAAACAAACAGTACCAGAATTACCCATGCTAAAGACTTAAACCTTGCCTGTGATGTAAATGTGAACTGCTGGAGAGACAGGTTTGTATCTCAGAGACTACCCCTTCTCTTGAACAGGCACCCCATCCTTGTGAACCAAAGCTCCTCCCTAACACAATTCAAATGTAACTTGGACAACTGGATGGGGAAGAAGAAACTCATCCCTGGTTTGGCACCTGTATCTCTAATGGATGCAGGCAGCCTGTAAATGTTTCATCTCCGAGGTCCTTCCTTGTAAGTGTTTCATCTCCTAAGACGCTGCTTACACTTATCAAGAGCAACAAAACTTGTCAGAGATTTAGAATGCATGGCTAGGCTTAAAAGGCCCTTGTGGTCATTAGCCTAGTACACACCTTTGAACCTATGACAACATCAATTTTAATGAGCTGCTGTTTTGTACAGAGTAAAAGTTACCCCCGGATTCATGAAGCTTGCGCCAGGCGTAGCATAGACGGTATAATGCCAAATATGTCCGCCAAGCGATTCAGGTATGAACCAATTCCATGTGCACTACCGTCGTACGCCAGATCTACTCAGCCCTCGGCATATGTATGCAAATCACCCAATGCGCATTGTCGCACCATGCTAATGAAGGCATACAGCGATTCACGAAGTGGTGCAGGCGTAGCGCAAGCCCATGGAAATGTAAACCAAAAAACACAGTTTACATTTTCCCAAACAGAACATCGGAGTTATGGAAGCGGACCAGACGCATGTATTACAAAGTTAACATATGCCAATGGCCAAATTCACAGCCAATGGCACAAGAAGAAGATGCACAACAACTAAAAAACAACATTTAATGTCATGGCCACAATAACGCACAGTACAACCGTAGAACATGTGTATGCAAACAGGAATACAAAGGAAATATATACAAATGGCAGAAAATTGCAATGTGAGATAAAGCATGATTTCACCATAATGAGCAATGGAAGGCATGGTACACCACAAGCAAGGCACAAGGGTTGCCAAGGGCCTGCGACAGTGTTTGGCGCTGTAACTATGAATTAGTAGTCAATGTCATGCAAATGAGGCAGGTAATACTGAATCGCAAACATCCCGTCGGATTAAGGATGTACCAGACGGTGCAGCGCTATAACACCGAGAAGTGTATCAGTGGTGATATATGACATCAGCAGAGGGGTGTACCACTGTATCAGTAAGCGCATTGGAGCTATACAAATCACGCCTGACCATTGCTAAGCAATGCTGCAGGACAGGGGTGGGGAGAAAGGTATAGAACCATTTAGCTGAGAGCACACATGGTGCCCGAAAGCGCATGTGTACGGGGATGAAAAAGTGCCAGAAACCCGGCAAGCGGATGCACGCACCACGAACAATAGAATAAACAGGAAGGGCAGGGGAAGAAAATAATGAAATGCAGAAGCAGGGTAATTGGCGTACTAATGAGCAATTAACACAAATCAACTCACGGTGGCCAATCGATGGCAGAAGACAAGCCTGGTTGCAGAAACCTGCCAAACAGGATAGGGGAGGCAGAGGATTGCAGAGAATGGAGAGGAGGACTTGGAATGCATACATAGGAGAACTGTCATAGCAGAGCAAAGCAAACCCACAGTAGACCGGCAATAGAACACATTACACAAGATAAGCCAGGTCTAGGAAAGCACAAATGAAAGCAGGCTGCTGGATGCATGCCAGCACATGGTAGGTGTAACGCGCACAAATGTAAATGGAAGGGCAGGAGGCAATTCATGACAGCCAAATGTAATGCAACACCAAAGGCAGCACAATAGTGGTTCCATTAATCAAACACAGAAGATACCCTGTAGCCACGATCGTACATACACACCCTATGACATCATCAGTGTTCATAGCAAAACAGTATAAAGTGTGAAAGCACCCAACACACACCTGTGTATTCCCAAACACTGCACCATAGGTGTAAACAGACAGGGAACTTTTAAAATGTACATGTTGAGAGCTGCCATAGCTGTGATTCATCAGCATGTGTTACAGACCGGCGGTGTTGTGGAGGTTGATGCCGACAACCACCGTAGGCCTCGGAGGAGGAGAAGAGTGTTCAGACCAAGGGTAACCTACCAGGGGCTACATGATCTGGAGATAGTAGAACATTACAGGGTGTACAGGGACATTCTACAGCAAATAGTAGAGCTGTGCCGGCCACGCCTGAGAACCAGAAACAACAGAGGGGAGCCAATCCTAGTGGACACAAAGGTATGTGTAAGCTTGCGAATACTAGCCACAGGTACGTTTCAAAGGCCAACTGGAGATATAATGGGGATCTCACAGGCATCAGCATCCAGGGTACTACACCAGTTCCTGGATACCATGTTACCACATGCCAATGAGCATATATACTTCCCTCGAACTCAGGAGGAGTTGGCCAGCAATATGCGTCACTTCCACCGTGTGGCAAACTACCCAGAGGTACTGGGTGCGATAGACTGCACGCACATACAAATCAAGTCACCACCCAGTGAGTATGGTAGGCACTACATAAACCACAAGGGATTCCACTCCATCAACTGCCAGGTCATGTGCAATGCCCAGGGCATTATCATGGATGTGTGTGCTGGCAGCCCTGGAAGCTACCACGACTCCCATATCTGGCATGCCTCACATCTGTATCAGGTATTTGTCAGGGGGGACATCCCACAAGGCCACCTTGTGGGGGATGCTGGCTATGCACTGGAGCCAGGGATGATGACCCCCATCAGAAATGCACACACACCAATTCAAGAACACCATAATGAGGCACACGCACAAACCAGAATCATCATAGAGCGTGTGTTCGGGATGCTGAAATCACGGTTCCGGTACTTGGACACATCTGGTGGAGCCTTGCAGTACTCTCCAGGCACGTGTGCCCACATCTTCATAGTATGTGCCATGCTACATAATATGACCCTGCGGAAACAGCTGCAGCAGGGTCAAAATGGGGGAGGGCCTCACAGCCCACCGCAATTGCCGGGGCCAACACAGGCACAGAGGGATCCAGACCACGGACACACTGTGCCAGCCCCAGTAGGCAGACGGAGGCGTGCTCAATATGTCTACACCTTGGCAAAGGGGGCCGTATAGCACATACCTTGACAGTGTAGGCTCCCATGGACTGACACCCCTCTCCACCTGCACACACAGTTCAATGGATGGCACACAAACACGACCACCTGTAAATTGTGATGTATAGGTGGCCCACTGTGGAATCCTACATAGGCAGCCCTCAAACATTGTGCACGCAGCAGCCATTGGAACACGGAAATGTCAACACCTAAACAGTAGATGCGCCAATCAGCATCTGTTGGTGCTGTGTGTATCGGCTCCCAGGTGCTGTGTGTATAGGTTCCCAGGTACATCGGCAGGTACATGCCTGATTGTCAGAGGCAAAACACCAAACGGGGCAAACAGTGACTACCGTCGCCACAACATCGAGTAAGCAACTGTCACTTACTGGAGTAGAGGCAATCGCAGGAGCACATGTGTGTAAGCACTGTCCTACACACACCCAGCATGGATTCCCCGCTGCATTACCGAGGGGCTCCACAAAATGTAATCAGGGATGTTGTGTCAAGGCAGGGGATGTATCCATGACAGGCATTCATCAACCCAGCATGTTGTATCCACGGTCGTATGAAGGTGTATCACAGTAGTGGGTGTAGCTAATTGTGATATACATACCCAATGCCGGAGTACAGCCAGTAAACATCACATGGACATACCATTAACTGGACCCATCAATTTGTAAACTAACGGAGTTATCCATGTGAGTGTAGTGTGGAATAACTGCTGTAGTGTACTTCACATACAAAATGACATAATACGTGTACAACCCCCAGATGTCCAAGTGGTACACGCAGTGACTGTCGTGTATGTTCCCGGTCCCACATCCTGCAAGGGATGTAACATAATCCCGATGGCACGGGTAATGCATTCCGGTAGCAGGTCATCAGAATATGTGTGGCACACATTAGTGGGAATAAGCGTTGCCCACAGCTGGTAAGCGATGTTTAAATACGACTATACGGATATGCACGAAACAGGGCTAAGCTTCACCGACCACTGCGTAGATCACAGTCAATGATGTACAGAACAGGTGAAACCAGCATTAGTCACCCCTGAACAAATAGCGCCTGCTCTGAAGGGTAAAATGACCACTGCCAGGAGTGGAACAGGCAATCATGTATACAATCACCCAACACTATTGCTAGCCAAGATGTACGTATGGCAGGGTTGCCACATTGCAAGTGACCAATGTGGGACATACGCCAGATGTCTGCAGGCCGGCACATACACCCGGCCAGTATGAAAACCAGAACGTTAGTGTTTTGCATTGATAAAAAGCTAATTCTAGTAATGGTCGCAGGTACGTGTTCCGTGTCCTGTAACATGCAGGTGGGTCAAATACAGAATAAGTGTTTTATGCAAACATTACATAAACTATAGGGAATATGTTTGCCCCACAGTCGCAGGACATTTGCTATGTTCACAACTATGTCGCAGGACACATCTGCACAAAGAGGGACTGTCCCTCGCAAAGTGGGACGGGAGGTAATCTTAACCCATGGCAGGTGTGTAATGTGACAGGTACAGACACAAACGTGCGGATCCCAGAAAACACAGTATACACTGATAAACACACAATGAAAGGTGTAGCGTGCCTGTCACCACCCCTGTCTGAGATATATATATATACACACACACACACACACACACACACATACATACATACATATATATATATATATATCTACACATATATAATACAGATAGAAAGGGCGATAGTGTGATATATGTCGATATATAAGGAGTCACTGACATCTGCAAATATATAGATAGGTCAACGACATTCAAAACACCTTTGAGATGCAAATAACTAGGATACCGCCAACTATGGAACGTGTCACACACCGACACGAGTAACCAGGAGGCTGAAAGACAGAAAGAACACAGTACTGGAACAGTAGAACCGCGAGCAATATGACGATAGTACGGACATGTAGTCACCGCTGCCGGCGTTGCAGTCCACGTAGGTACCATGTACAACTGTGGTTGTGAGTGATGTAGCCTGTGTATGTGTGTGTTGAGGGTGCCATGTGTGTTTCTGTGTGACTGTAATGTGTGTGTGTGTGTGTCCACATTGTGTGTCTGTAGGTGGCAACTCAGAGGTAGATGATAATGGTAGGTGAGGGTATAGCTAGTCGTAGGCATGCGGTAAACACCTGTCCCACATTGGGATGGACAGCTCCTCCCTGGGCATGTGTGTCCTGACATGAAACATTACAAAGGGCAACTGTCCGAGAGTTGAAGACATTAGTATGTCCCAAATATTATGCAATAGTCGCAGGAAATACTCTTGCCTGTATGTAAGAAATGGAAATGTTACATGCAAACTGATAAGTAGGCAAGGTCCAATAACAATTGGTATGTAATGAGGATAAAAGTATGTGCTATCCTGTGTACTGACCGTGGCTATATGTCAGCCTGTAAACACCACTGTGTGACCTGAAAGTGTCTAACTATGGCCATATGAAAAGGTGGCAAGCCATGCCACAGAGGGTCTGACACCAACACCACTGAAATGACTGCAAATATCTGGGACACACATACACGGGATAGCGGTCATTTAGAAATATCCCCGCATATATCACCGTACATCCGGAGGTATGGAAGTATCAACCTCACCTGCATACCATATAGAAACAAATTAGCAACGGCCCAAAGTAAATTCCCGTAACAGAAGTCTAGTAAGGGATAGTACTGTAATTAGGGAAGGGGCCCACACACATATATATGGACTACGTAGAAATGCAAGCCCCACAAAACCATATATGCTAAGTACACCCGCCTACATCCCCCACACCGGAAACAATAGCAATACAGACCGTAATCACAGCACAAACATCTAGTTAGTCAATTACATCTGCTGAACCGTTAACATACCTTGTGAGAGACACATTTAAAGGCACCATGCAAAATTGTATCCATCGTATAACGGAACAAATGGCGATGTTACAGGTGTTTGCAATAGTCCATTATCAGACGGGTGGGATGACAGGTACAGTCACAGGTAGAACCACATACTCAAGCCGTCACACACAATCCACGGGGGACATGACTCTGAAATACACTTGGCTCTACACATAGCAGTTGCAATTACACACAACAAAACACAATACAGGCCGTCTCCCCAAAGGCAGGGCAAATAGCCAATGCCCAAGTGGAGAATTCAATTATACCCCACTGTTGCCACGTAATTGGTGAATGGAGTAGCTGCACAGCTGAAGTGCACGTAATTGGTCACAATGGAACAATTGGCGGCAGTAAACCACATGTTGCAGGTATCAACGTATATAAGGATGGCTTGCCAGATATGCAAATGTATGCTCATACCAAAAAATAGTTCAAAGAGTGATACAGAACTGCGAGATAAAGACGAAATACCGTAATGATATCAAGGTATGTACAACACTACCTGTATGTATAGTATGTTCTGTATTAAGTTATGTCAGTGTATGCATAGCTTGGTTTGCAGTAATTAAAAGTGTCCGCCATGCATAAAGTGGGAAATATTATTTATGTAGTGATGTCTTGCTGATCGTACTAACGCTTGTAGAAGTTGTGCGTCCAGCAGTGGGCCACAAGGTAAACAGCAGAGACACCACAAGGGATGCAACATGATGGCTTTAAACAGTACACTGTCATACGACCCGCCGGCAGTGGCAGGGTATGTCTAACAAGTACGGGCCATAGCAGGGGATAGTATATGTGGATATACTGTAACAGTACGCATGTGTATAGGCATATAACGTCAATGACATGTCTAAGGTGGTCCCGCTGTGCAAGTATGCTTTGAATTATGGGATACCATGTAACATATGTGTAATGTATAGTACAGTAGATTGATATGTCAGATATGCTACACAGGAGAACAGGCATATGATGCATACCAAAGGTATCGTGATGTGAGTAGTATGTAATTAATTTATGTGTAAACAGTTATGATGAAAGAAATAATGTAATCCACTCTGTGCATTTGCAAAGGACGCAAACATTACTCCCATACTAGAATAGCAGAAGAGATGTGACAGACAAACAAGAACATGATTGGCGTGTACAATAACAGGATACATATGGCCTGTAGTCATGGGACATTGTAATAGCGTGACAGCTAATCTAAATGGAAGGGCTATTCCAGTAACCATGCAAAAAGGACATGTAACAGCTCCACAGGTTCATAGTGGGGTACCATGCAGTCTGGCAAGTGTATGTGTAACAACAACTGCAGTGTGCACACCAGTGGCACCTCTCTAGGGTAGTGTCCTGTGAACAGAAGAGCCATGTGTAACCTGCATCTCTGCACAGTACAGCCACTGCAGTGATCCCTGGCGTACATGTGTCCACCATCCACCAAGTGAGTTATCACATGAACACTGCTACTGACTGTCCATGCGTGATGTACATAGGAATCTTGTCCCAAAGCATGGTGAGTGTCCGGTCTGGGAATGCAACCCCCAAGTACATCCCACACACTGTCACGTGTGTGCACATATCCATGAGCATCATGCTCACAGTGGCTATTGTTTATGTCGCGTATGCGGAGTATATCCATTAACATATTTGCAGACATGGGCCCTGTGTTCACAGCAGAGGTCACCCCTGAGTATGTAGCCCGCAAATGTGTATAGACGTGGTGTCTGTACAGCAGCCGTGAACTTTAACCGTCGTAGCTCAATAAACGTCATGGTGTTTTAATGTTGAGTTATGTAAAGCTGCAGCTATTGTGTAAGGTACACCCTAAGCGGGGTGTTGTACCCATGGATGTGTGTATAAGTCCAGTGTTCAGAGGTACAATGGGTGCCTATGTACCAGCTACACACCCAGTACAGACAAGTGTGGACACGTAGAAGGCTATCCATGCCACAGTGGCAATGTGGTAATCACAGGAGTGTGTGTGGCATACATGTGTACTACGAACACATACAATGCGACATGTATGTAGGGGACTAACACCTATGTGATAACCAGTGGGTGGATGGTGTACTGCAAAGGTGATGTTCATACCAAGTGTCATGCGGGTTGAGGCCATGATGCTCATATCGGGTATCCGTCACAGTGACACCCGTATGGATGGGGTCTGTATCAGCTGGTGGATCAACAACAGCGCTTGGTATGCAGTGGTCTGTAAAGCTAGGCAGGGATGTCCCCTCAGTGGTAGACTGGACCTCAGGGAAGCATATACCAGACATGAGGGCCCCATGACTGAGGACTGTGGTATGCCAAGTGTAACAGGAATGCAGCATGTGATATGGTATGCTACCCTCAGTGTGTGTGTCCCATCCAGTAGCCACTTTGCATAACATCCTGAGACATATGTGTTGATGTGTAGGTGGATGTGTATGTTGCCAATACCAGAATGGAGAATGGTGCTGAAAGGCAGCGAGAGGACAATGTAGGCTGTGTGAACCCCCGTGTCATCATCAACTACTCTGGCGACTGTATGAAAGGTGTTCAACAGGTGTAGGGGCATGCTGTGGCCCCAACAAGACCAACCCAGCTGGCATCAAAGGACTGGAGCACAACAAAGACTCAGCGAATGATGTCCATGATGATGTGCCCTATAGCCATGCAGAACAGTCCAGTGAGGTGTGTAGGGCAATAGTCCCAGTCATTCATTGTGGCACCAGCTGTGGAGTGTAATGGTTGCTGTGTGCCAGTCAGGGGCCACAATGTCTGGTACAAGGCTATTACTGAATATGGTGTCCCAGTGGGGAGACATGTCATTCAGAGGTCTGTGGACATCACAGCCTGGAATTGTGTAGGGTGACAAGGGGCCAGTGTCCTAGGACATATAGAGTGCAGGTTAGTACTGTGTAGGTGTGACCGCAGGTACACAGCAATGTTCTTGCTAGGAATGTGGCCCCGTAGGGAGTGAGAGGGTGTAATGTTAGCATTGAAGCCATCCGACAGCACGTTGCCAACATCACCTGTTACTGTCATGTTCCAGAGTGACAGTTGTATGTGTGAGCAGATGTGGGTATTGCATACGGCTACTGACATACCACCATAATGCTTGGTGGTACATCTCGGAATGTGTCGCAGTAATGTGTACATCGCTAGTTCTGGAGTATGTGATGAGGGATCCCATGGCCCTACCGAGGCTGACCAGTGAGATACCCACCCATAGGAATGTACACCACTGTGCAACAGCCCCCACCTGTTGTTGTAAAGTATGTCCATGGAACCGCACCCCCAGAGTGGCGCCTTTTATCTGGTGTGTGCCATCATGGCTCTGTGTGGAATAGCATGATCCATATTGTCGTGTACGTGCTAATGAAGTGCACTGGGGTATGTCTCAGCATTTGTATGTGCATTGTTTACCTGCACGTGTGTCATGACGTCAACTACCACTGTCAAATGACATCTGTAGTAGGTGTTGTAGTACTCATCTACTGTGTATGCCATGAAGTGTGTGGTGCCGGTATGTGGCTAACAAGGGTGAGTAGCATATGTTCGGATTCCACCAATAAGGGGATAACCCCAGGTGTGGAACAGCAGTCACATGTTGGTAGTGTCCATGTCAAGGATACTGTTGGTCTTGGAGGTGGTGTGTATGGGTCGAACCAGCCAAGCGGAGGTTATGACTCACGGACAGCGTATGCCTAATGTGTTGGTACATGTGCAGCTATCACAGTTAAGTGTGGGTTACTGTCAGTCTCACATCAGTAGCAGCAGTATGAGCCCAACTGTCCAGTACACCAGGAAATGAGGTCTGGTAACCATGGGGTATGTTGAATCCGCAGCTGGTAATACTGTGCATAGCAGTTCCGGACACAGTTATTTGCACGTTCAGCACCTGTGATGCATTGTGCTAAGTAACCAGCCGGGATGTGTGTACAACATAGTGGAATATGGGGACACATCAGCCATGGGTGTGTCCGTCCAGGTACGTGCCTGAGAGGTACCGTCTGTCTATAACCAGTCATTGCAGGTGTGCTCTGCAGAGCCAAGAGGCAGGTCCCAGTCACTGCAGAGATATTGACGTGGTGCAGTATCAGGTGTGGCTTGCCTGCGTGCGTCACAGAGGATGATGTCAAGCACTGTGTTACATCACCACATGTTTCGCTAGCCAGTTCCCGTTCTGGTGGTAACTGTTATTGGACACTGTGCAAGACAGGCAGTATAAAAGCAGCAAGAGTCCAACATGTGATCCGTACTCCCACGGCTGGCAGGTGCAGATCAACTGTGCCACAGCATCATGTTGTTTGACCAGGTCTGTCAAAATGAATGTATACCAGACGCCTGTGGAATGACAGCAGAAGCATGGACAACTATTGGGAGTGATACATTCGCTTGTTGTGCAGTGGTAACAGGTCCGAATGACCGCAAAATGCTCCCCAGGGCTCGGACCACACCATCAGAGCTACAACACTGGTGGGCTATTGCATGTCCCTGCACACGTAGTCTGTGCCCTGAGATACAACTTCAGTCACACAAACATGGACAATGACAGTCACATCGTACCTGCTGAGTTGTGGCATGCGTGCAGAGGTTATGTTGCAGAACCAGTGACTTAACAGCAGGATGTAAGTAAATATCGCCTTGTGTAGCCTGCTGAGTGGAACAGCAGTGTGACTGCTGACAGTCACCTATGACAGGTGTGTTGTGTATGTTACGACACACCCTATTGGCCATATGTGATGGGCACACATGTCTGTGGGCTATAGGTTGGTGTGGTTGTGTTTGGCGATGTGGGCTGCCATTGGTGCCCACACAGAGTATGGAGGGATACTGTACAAGGTGTCTCTGTATGTGTAGCCTGTGGTGGGGATCATGTGGAACTATGTGAGTGGGGTGTGGTGCGAATGTTGCACATACCCACATGACTGTCAGGTGAAGTCAGGGTTGGTGACAGTATAACCCCCAGCAGGGCTGCATATGTGCATCCCCCACAGGCTGTACTGTTGTATGTTGGGAGGTGTGCATTGACTGTGTACATGAGAATAGCTCTATTGCCACATGTACAACATAGTCATCATAGTGACAGGCAATAGCACTGGTACGTGCCAGTTGGACATGCCTGTATATAAGTGGTAAGTGCCAGGTGGACATGCCATATAAACCACCATGTCTCACGAGATATGTGAGTGATGTGTGTACGACAGCTGTTGTACTGTAAGCAAGCTGGAAATGTATGGACAGACAGTGTACCTTTGAGGACTGGTGTGAAATGGGTGCTAAACTAAGCAGTAGCTCATAACGTGCCAAGAAGCTCTGAACAAGTGCCGAGCATGCCCATACAATACAGATAGGGTGTTGGATAATATCAACCCACAAGTGTTGACAACAGTCATGAATGGCGGCACCGCATCAGAACACTGCCGGGTATGGTCTGCAAGTCCACAAACCATTATCAATGTAGATGTTAGCAGTACAGATGTACAAGACAGTAGGGATGTTTGACTACATATGCCTTTGTGTGTCACAGGAGTGTTCTCCTAATGGCCTGTTGACTGACTCACAACTACTAAAGGTGCTATAGTGATATGTGCATATCACATGGTGTTAGCTACAGTAAACTAGGGTTAATGTGTTGTACCCCACCCACATTGTAGCCCATACCACACAGACAAATGTCAGCCATCTGTGTATGTGAGGATGTGAATAGCCATGACCTACGGGCAATAGTTGTCACAGTGTTGTGAACAACATACAGAATGGGCTGTGTGTGGGAGGTGTGTGACATATGTGCACCTTCTGGTGGATGATATCAGCAATGACACCACTAGGGAAATACCTCTGTACCCATTAAGTAACACCTAGGCTGTGTGCAGTACACCTCCCTGAGCTGGAGACATCTCACTGGCCCTTTAGGTAGTCATCCGAGGTACCCATGACATGACAGGGTGGTATCCATGAGCACAGAGATCATTGGACAGGCATACACAGCACCCGTGTGACCAATATTGGAACACATATCACCCTCCAGGGGTAGGGCCCATGTGTGGATGGCCGATACCAGCCTCCACAATACTCACCCCCAGTATGCAGCATGCTATCCACCTTGCATACAGACATATGCTACACTATGCTGTTGGACATGCTACATGTCCATAGCCTGATCTGAAAGACATACGTCATGGACAGCCACTGTCCTACGACTAGGATGGCCACATGCTGGACATATCCCTGTACCATACCTGTGACATACTCCCGCCATACCATGCAGCCCTGTCCATATAGCTGCACACACCATCCCTGTCATACATGGTGTGATGGCCATTCATACATGGTGTGATGGCCATATGGTAGATGTAGTATCAACTATCTGGAACAGTAATGTGTCACTGATGCCCCTCGCGGTGGGGTAATGGGTGTCGGATACAGCTAGTAAACCCAGCCCATACATGCTGTAGCTGATAACCTTACCTGCGAATGACGTCCGACTAGCCATTGTCCTATGTCTATCACATGTGCAACACAGGCGATCCGTGGAAGGATGTTGAACAGCTGTACAGTGCAGTGTAGATGTCTATGGCAAAACAGATGCATGTACAGGTTTCCATGCGTACTTGGTGCATTGTCACTGCCCAAGTCCATTAAGGCTGTGTCTATGTTGATATGTGACATATACACAGCATCAAGGTCAACAGCATTACCATGGATACATCCAGACATGTGCAGATAAGAACACCAGTGCAGGCAAACAGACATGCCCACATGAAGACAGATGTCACATGCAGTAGGAACACTAATGAGGTGCCACACATATATGGAGATGATATCCAATGCATAATGGGTGTTACATGTTTGTGACACATACATGCCAGTCTTGTTAGTGTCATGCTGATTTGCAAAGATAACTATGCAGATGTACTAGAAATGTATGTGCAGCAGTATCACTGTATATGTCTGTAGATGTGACCTGTCACCTTCATCACGTCTTACAGATGCCTCGTACACGCCTACCAGCATACAGCCAACAGGAGTATGATGTCCTAATCCCGTACCTGCATGAGAACTATGAGGTGTTACTTAGCCATGTGCCACAGCACGCACAGCAGCGGGATGACCTGTGGCAGGATCTTCGAGGAGGGTCAACAAAGTGGGTGGCCACAACTGCACCTACCAGCAGGTGCACAGACACTGCACTGACTTGATATGTCATGCAAAACAGCATGCCACTGCAATCGCCAAGGAACAAGGTGGAACAGGTGGTGGGCCACCAACCCAGCCTCCACTCACACACACAGAGGAGCTACTGGCCAGTCTGGAGACACCTCAGAACAGCTCCCACACACACTAGCTGTCATCGTGGAGGTGGGTGCCTCCCAACTAATGAGCCTGGAGTTGCCTGTTAAGTCAGTACTGAACATATGGCCAGTATATCCCACGTGCATGTGTCAGTGTACAGCATGTAATGTAACAACATATGCAAGGTATGTGGACACACATGCTGCATGCTACATTATGCTACCCTGTGTATGCACCATACCTCTGAACTGTACACGAGTTGCAGGATGTCCAGATGTGTGCCTCATATTGTCGGTGTGTTCCCCTTAATATCTGTTCCTTTCTGGCAAATAGCCGAGGAATGGAGTCATTAAATGATGACATACATTTGTGTTTATGGTTTTACATGGAATGTGCAGTCGTGAGCCAGGGAATTGTTATGGCTAGGCTTGTATAGGCCCTAGGGCTGATCGCCTAGTACCAACCTATGAACCTATGTGCATGCAAACATATTAGTCTAGCAAATTTCTAAGTTTGTAAGAGCAATATGTCACAGTTGTCCCTTTTTGTCCCATCATAGTAGGCTTGGTCCACATTTCTTGTTCTAAGAGATTTAGAGGTATGGTATGCACACATGTGCTTACTATATGCTATTGTACAGGTGAATGTGTTAACTTGCACTGTGCACCCTGTGGCTGTCATACAGTCATGGATAATGTTCATACTGCTGTCACCCTATACAGGTACCTCTGGCATGCCGCACACACAAGAGTCCTTTACAGGTGAGACTGTCATCGGTATCAGGCATGTCAAAGCATAGATCTATTCGCCATGTGGCCAGTTAATACATGGATATACAGGTCGCATCACCCATCATCCACACAGGCCACCCATGTGCAATATATACAAATGAAATGACACACAGACATGAAACTACAGTATTTGTCATTGCTACATGTGTCCAGCTCTGCATACAACGGTGGAGGTGTTCTACAATGGAGGCATATGTACTATACAGTGGAACAAAACGTGTGGTACACAAAACAGTACCACACAGTGAGCAGTGATAAGGGCAGACCACAGGCATTTCCATTGTGTTATATGCCCCTGCAATGAGTTCAGACATTGTGATGTTCCATCCGACATGTCTCAGACACGTAGCGTTTTGGTTGCAATATTGTCACACTTTCCCATAACCCATACCAGACATACACCTGTTGTCTGCATAGCCCTGTGGATGGTGACATATCCATCATTTATGGGTGTATGTCATATGGGACAACACAGACATGTGTGATAGACGGCCATCACATACATGACCTACACATGTGCACACATGACCATGGGGATGGCCGGAGACATGTAGCCACACAGTAGATTGATGTGGGTACACCCTGTCCCACTTTGTCCACACATGGTCCAATTACAGCCGCATTCAGATGGATTGTACAGGTGATGTGGTACACTGCACATCTTAAATGCCTGTGCACAGCTAGTGGAGGTGTCCGTGACGCCTACCTCATAAGATGGGTTGAACATGATGTCTGTGTCATAGCATGATAGTAGTCACCTTTACAGATTCCACTGACAGTGACACCAGGCCACAGATACTGTACATTTCCTTTGCTGCCGTAGGACATCACTGTTAACTGTGCACCTTGTGTGAGTGGTACATCAATGTCCTGTGTGAAATGGTGATGTGACAGGTCCACTATGTGTGGACATGGTTGCCAGGCAGCTAACACTCTGTAGTCATCGTGCAGGGGTGTTATCTGTATGTCCTCCACTGACCTGTCACATGACACAGCATGGTTTGGTGTGTATACACCTCAGCATCGTGGGTCACAATCCACAGTTATGTCATGGGTATGCATGCAGTTCTGGATATGCAATGTGTACATATGCACTGTTTAGTAATATAGATGCCTCATGATGCCATGCAATGGCACAGTGTCTGTACTTCACACTGTACAGCAATGTAGATGGCTCACAGTCCCCTACCATGCCCATGCACATTTGCTCAACATGCAATCTATCTGTAGGGCATATGGGCAACACCACAATGTGATACCCAGTACGATGCTGTACATGTGTCAGGACACCACTGTGGCAGGCATGAATGCATATTAATGCACACGCCAGCAGATTACATGTCAAGGTGACGCCAGCCATGTGTACTGTTATCCTGTTCTGGTCCACATGGTGTATCACGGGGATGCATGCATACTACCATGATCGTGTAAATTGCATGGATATTGATATGACAACTACCTGCTGTGGTGTGCATTCCAGGAGGTATGCTTACAAACGCTATTGATGTCTGGGCTGCATGCTGTCAGCTGTATCACAAGCATGCTGCATGCCATCTGTCATATCACATGCATGGTGTGTCAGTGTGTGTGTGTGTGTGTGTGTGTGTGTGGGTGTGTGTGTGTGTGTGTGTGTGTGTGTGTGTGTGTGTGTGTGTGTGTGTGTATGTGTGTGTCAGTGTGTGTGCGTGTGTATGTCTATTGTAATTTAGAGTCTTTCTTTGCATTCAAGGTGATGTAGGTGCATTACCCTCCTGCGGTCCATCTGATAGTGTCCCCACAGATGCTAGCAGTGATGAACATATGCATGAGGTACAGGCAGGGATGTCAGAGGCTGAATCTGTACCAATGGTTGCCATCCCAGCTATGTCCCCTCTTCCCCGCACACAGTTCAGCTGCCAACACATACCGCATCACCAGTGGCCATAGAGGAAGGACAGTCAACATCTATTAGCATTGAACAGGAATGTGTGGTGGCTAGAGAAGGTGTGTCTCCACACCATGGTGGCAGTGTACTGACTGCAGATGTGCCACACAGGCATGTGGCTGGTGCTGCTCATAGGACCACCTCTGGCAGACATGCACCTGCAGGACAAAGCACAGCAGCTGGAATCACCAGACACATGTTCTAGACTGTAATGGCAGCACAGGCACGCGTGCCGAACAGCAGAACAGAGAAGGGCAGAGGCTGCAGAGGGCTGCTATCCGTACCCTAAACAACAACATCCAGGCATTGGCAGGTGCTCAACAGCAGCTGCCAATGCCTGGATGGGCAGGTGCTCAACAGCAGCTTGCTGATGTTTTGGACAGGTGATTGGGTGACATGGTCAGAATCCTTGACCATGGCATGGCAATCCGCGAGCGTGAGCTGTCTGTGCTGGAACATCTGGTAGGGGTGAGGTGTAGGCCAAGTGGACATAGGCCAGCTACACCACCTAGTGCAGGTCAACGTGAGTGTGCCACCTCACATGGCCGCCCCATAGTGCCGGTAGCAGTAGCAGTGCAGCTGGTGCTGCTCTGTCCACACCAGGACACAGCAGGCCACGTGGCCATGGCCCTGGACATTCCCAGCCAGGACACGGTTCCAGTGGCCATGTGTCAGACAGTAGCCATTCTGTACCTCCACCTGGTAGTGCCCGGCAACCCTGGCAGGCAGAGGACACGTGGCCATGTCCGTCACAGTGAGCTGTACAACCTGGTCTGTACAATCTGAGCTGTCGATAATACCCTTGTGTAGGCCTCACAATGACAGAACTGTGTGCACACATACATGCACACAGCAAACACAACTGTAGGGCTCCACAACACCCACATGCATACGGAACAGACATGTCCAATCAAATCACCTGCCCTTACCCACACACATGATGTCATCCATTGGTGCAGCCTATGCCCCTGCCAAACAGTATCACCCTGTGCATATGATGAAGCTCTGTGGCATCCCTGTCATCCACACCATCAGTGCAGGGATGTGCTCAAATGGTCTGATGCACAGGGTGAACAGAATAGTGCGAGGTGTATCTCACATTACTTGTGTATGCATAGTGAGGGATGTGTATGTTGCAGTGGTTGTGTGTGAATACTGAGTGATGTGTATGTGACATCGGTTGTGTACTGTCAACATGCACCAGTCATACCATGTAGTCCAGGTGCAGCATGCATTGTGATATGTTCACAGTATGTGTCTTGGTTACAACAGTAACAGCATGTTGGTAATGATGCCCTGGTTCCCTCCTATGGTGTACTGGCATGTGCCTACAGGTAGCGGTGTTTGCAGTCCCCCATGTGTAACTGGAGATTCACAGGCACGTATGGCAATATCAGCATGCTAAACGCATCTCAACCTGACTGTTGGAAAATCTAACATGACACAGATGTCCGCACATATACTGCACCTGCAGCCTGTGGTCAGTTGAACAGGTTACAGTGGACAGAGATGTGACATACATACCAGGAAACATTACAGATATGTTGACATGGTGCAGGGGTTGTACACAGCGGTCTGGCCAATGATGACGTTAGATGCCACTTGATAGCATGAGGCCACACTGTGTAGCAGTAATACCCTGTCACATTACAGGAATATGGCCACATTCACGGGTGTACACCACTATAACACACACCCCATAGTGTTGAGGTGAGGACCCTTGCCTATGTGGTCATCACCCTCACAGTACTTTGCACCCACATGACGTGACACAGAGAAGGAACACGCACAGGTAGCCAGTATGTCTGGGATCAATGGCATCAACAGGGTAGGGTAGTAGACTGCATCACCATGAGGGGTTAGCCACCATGAGGGGTTAGTGATCCTGCATTCACTGTATGGTAGCATACACCCTCACGCCAAGCACCAGACAGCCATACACATACACATACATACATACACACACACACACACACACACACACACACACACACACACTGTGATGACCAGAAATGTGTATACGGATAGCCGATGTGTGTGATGCACCACACCTGCCGACGTCATGCTTTCCACACTGCAGTATGTACAGATCTCTACAACGGTGTACAGGGATGTGTAACAACTGGGACGTATCCCCACGATATGTGGCATATGTGGTCACACATTCGGACACGCATGGCAGTGCTGGGAATGATACACCTGTCATATGATGAGACATTTGATAGACATGCAGTAGTATTGTCTGCATTATGTACCAACGCTATGTCTGGAAATTGTGCTGCTATATGCACATGGGAGGATGTAGGTGTTACAGGTGTCATGTGACATACAGTTGGTAACACCTGACCGCTGTGTATGCGTTATGTCATGTCCGCCAAGTAACAGTGACATAGCGTACTGTTTGCACATGGCATGGTAGGATGGCGTGAAACAACTGTGAGCCATCCCCGCATACATACATCTACACAGGTGGATCACCACTTTATGTACACACATCCCTCCATACGTGCTGTACAACCAACCATACTGTCTGTATGTCACCATATACAGGTGTCAATGATGGGGCTGCATTGACTGCATGTTGTAGTTAGGCACAGCTGTGTTACGGACATCGGCCACTGCACATGCATGGTTGCTGCATGCACAGTACAGATTGTACATGTGTCCCCTGTAGCCATGTTTGCATGCATTGCTATTGGTGGACATGTGTGTTGACATACATAACACATGGACTGTGGTATGATATCACGGGTGTCATGGGCACCAGTACAAGGGTATGTGTCCTCGGTCAACATTGCTACCTCCTGTACTGTGAGCATTCAACAGACATGGACCCACCTTCCATTTATGCGCATATCATTTCTTAGGCCACTGTTCTGCACGGGGTACAGCAAAGGCTATGCTATGTACATATGTGTTGTGTGTGCAGTCCATGCACACATCCACTGCAATCACGCAGGCGACATATCCAAACGCAGGTTCGATGGTGTACAGCAACACTCATCTGTCACAGCTGTGTAAGACCCAGGGCCCCGGGTATGTCTTGAGCTGACCTGGTCATGTATAGTGGTATCATTGCAATGCATAACACCTGTTGGAACCCTGTCAGTACATATGTACTCTGCACAGTTGGTGTAAACCTCTGTACAGCCCACTGGTCATTTGTCACACTGTGTTTTGGTAATGTATGGCTGTGTATTGCTGCACCAATGACATGGTGATGTCTTGAGGGCTACAGTGTAGACTGCGGTGTGTACATCTGTGATCTGCACCTGTGACAGCTGTGATCACAGCTGAGTGTGTACTGGTCACTGCGTGTGTGTGACCGCCCTGTGCATGGGGACAGTTATACCTTACTGTGCCCTTTCGTGTTTAGACTCCATCTGCATGCAAGACGGCCCTTTGCAACTTCTAAATGTGTGAGCATGCCCAGTATGTTGTTAGGTAGGTGGACACACAGGACAGTCCAAACTGAGCTCTTGCATGTTGAGACTTTGTCTGCATGCAAGATGGCCCTTGCAACTGTTAAGTGTGAGCATGCCCAGTACGCTGTTGTGTAGGTGGACACAGGACAGTCCAAACTGAGCCCTTGCATGTTGAGACTTCGCCTGCATGCAAGATGGCCCTTGCAACTGCTAAGTGTGTGAGCATGCCCAGTACACTGTTGTGTAGATGGACACAGGACAGTCCAAACTGAGCCCTTGCATGTTGAGACTCTGTCTGCATGCAAGATGGCCCTTTGCAACTGCTAGTGTGAGCATGCCCAGTACACTGTTGTGTAGATGGACACACAGGACAGTCCAAACTGAGCCCTTGCATGTTGAGACTCCATCTGCATGCAGGATAGCCCTTTGCAACTGCTAAGTGTGTGAGCATGCCCAGTACGCGGGTTGTGTAGATAGACACACAGTACCGTCCGAACGGACGGTATTACTAGGTGTGTGGCCTTGGTCAGTGACACCTTGTGTCGATGTCCGTCTGTGCATGGGCATGGCTGTTGACTTCCTGTATAGCCATGGTGGTCATCCAGGCAACAGATGTCCATTTCAACATCACAATGGATGCCTACCGAAAGTACACACTGGTTAACTATCTTGAAGGGTGTACTGTCTGTGGCGATCCCATGTCTATGTATTGTTGCTGTAGTGCACCGTAAAATCTTTAGTTGCCCCAATCACATCACTGCCGTTGTGGTGCCGCACCATGGGACAGTAATATGCCTGTATGCTTTCAGACTGATCACTCTCTATACAATCCCTGTCGGCCCTTGTCTTTGGGATGATGACACACGCCTAGAAGTATGCCTGTGGAATTGCTGTGTTTAGTATCTCGGTAGATTCTGTAAATGCGCCATGCTGTAGTGTGATAGGGTAGTTAGGTGTATGTTCGACTCGCCCCGTCAAGTGTGTGTGTGTGTGTGTGTGTGTGTGTGTGTGTGTGTGTGTGCGCGCGATTCTCCCATCCACCTGGGGACACAGTCATGCTTTTAGATGCCTCACACCAAAGATATTTCCCACCGACGCCTTTATGGATGATGACACGCGGCCTGGATGTATGCCTCTGGGACTGCTGTGTTTAGTAATCTCGGTAGCACATTCTGTAAATGCATCATGCTGTAGTGTGATAGGGTAGTTAGGTGTATGTTCGACTCCGACTCTGCCAAGTGTGTTTGTGTGCGCATGCTCCTGTCTGCCTGGGGACTCAGTCATGCTTTTAGACGCCTCACACCACAGATATTTCCTACCAATGTCTTTGCCTTTGCGGATGATGACACGCACCTAAAAGTATGTCTCTGGACTGCTGTGTTTAGTATCTCAGTAGCGATTCTGTAAATGCGTCATGCTGTAGTGTGATAGGGTAGTTAGGTGTATGTTCAACTCCCAGCCCTGCCAACTGTGTTTGTGTGTGTGTGTGTGTGTGTGTGTGTGCTGCGATGCTCCGGCCCACCTGGGGACTCAGTCATGCTTTTAGACTTCACACCACAGATATTTCCTACCGATGTCTCTTTGCCTTTATGGATGATGTCACATGCCTAGAAGTGCGCCTCTGGGACTGCTGTGTTTAGTAATCTGTAGCGGGTTCTGTAAATGCTATGCTGTAGTGTGATAGGGTAGTTAGGTGTATGTTCAACCCCTAGCCCTGCCAAGTGTGTTTGTGTGTGTGTGTGCGCATGCATCCACCTGGGGACTCAGTCATGCTTTTAGACGCCTCATACCACAGATATTTCCTACCGACGCTTTGCCTTTATGGATGATGACACACGCCTAGAAGTATGCCTCTGGGACTGCTGTGTTTAGTATTCTCGTAGCGATTCTGTAAATGCATCATGCTGTAGTGATAGGGTAGTTGGGTGTATGTTCACTCCAGCTGTACAGTGCAGTGTAGATGTCTATGGCAAAACAGATGCATGTACAGGTTTCCATGCGTACTTGGTGCATTGTCACTGCCCAAGTCCATTAAGGCTGTGTCTATGTTGATATGTGACATATACACAGCATCAAGGTCAACAGCATTACCGTGGATACATCCAGACATGTGCAGATAAGAACACCAGTGCAGGCAAACAGACATGCCCACATGAAGACAGATGTCACATGCAGTAGGAACACTAATGAGGTGCCACACATATATGGAGATGATATCCAATGCATAATGGGTGTTACATGTTTGTGACACATACATGCCAGTCTTGTTAGTGTCATGCTGATTTGCAAAGATAACTATGCAGATGTACTAGAAATGTATGTGCAGCAGTATCACTGTATATGTCTGTAGATGTGACCTGTCACCTTCATCATGTCTTACAGATAATGCCTCGTACACGTCTACCAGCATACAGCCAACAGGAGGATGATGTCCTAATCCCGTACCTCCATGAGAACTACGAGGTGTTATTTAGCCATGTGCCACAGCATGCACAGCAGCGAGATGACCTGTGGCGGGATCTTCGCAGGAGGGTCAACAAAGTGGGTGGCCACAACTGCACCTACCAGCAGGTGCACAGACACTGCACTGACTTGATATGTCATGCAAAACAGCATGCCACTGTAATCGCCAAGGAACAAGGTGGAACAGGTGGTGGGCCACCAACCCAGCCTCCACTCACACACACAGAGGAGCTACTGGCCAGTCTGGAGACACCCTCAGAACAGCTCCCACACACACTAGCTGTCATCGTGGAGGTGGGTGTCTCCCAACTAATGAGCCTGGAGTTGCCTGTTAAGTCAGTACTGAACATATGGCCAGTATATCCCACGTACGTGCATGTGTCAGTGTACAGCATGTAATGTAACAACATATGCAAGGTATGTGGACACACATGCTGCATGCTACATTATGCTACCCTGTGTATGCACCATACCTCTGAACTGTACACGTAGTTGCAGGATGTCCAGATGTGTGCCTCATATTGTCGGTGTGTTCCCCTTAATATCTGTCCCTTTCTGGCAAATAGCCGAGGAATGGAGTCATTAAATGATGACATACATTTGTGTTTATGGTTTTACATGGAATGTGCAGTCGTAGCCAGGGAATTGTTATGGCTAGGCTTGTATAGGCCCTAGGGCTGATAGCCTAGTACCAACCTATGAACCTATGTGCATGCAAACGTATTAGTCTAGCAAATTTCTAAGTTTGTAAGAGCAATATGTCGCAGTTGTCCCTATTTGTCCCCCATCATAGTAGGCTTGGTCCACATTTCTTGTTCTAAGAGGTTTAGAGGTATGGTATGCACACATGTGCGTACTATATGCTATTGTACAGGTGAATGTGTTAACTTGCACGGTGCACCCTGTGGCTGTCATACAGTCATGGATAATGTTCATACTGCTGTCACCCTATACAGGTACCTCTGGCGTGCCGCACACACAAGAGTCCTTTACAGGTGAGACTGTCATCGGTATCAGGCATGTCAAAGCATAGATCTATTCGCCATGTGGCCAGTTAATACATGGATATACAGGTCGCATCACCCATCATCCACACAGGCCACCCATGTGCAATATATACAAATGAAATGACACACAGACATGAAACTACAGTATTTGTCATTGCTACATGTGTCCAGCTCTGCATACAACGGTGGAGGTGTTCTACAATGGAGGCATATGTACTATACAGTGGAACAAAACGTGTGGTACACAAAACAGTACCACACAGTGAGCAGTGATAAGGGCAGACCACAGGCATCTCCATTGTGTTATATGCCCCTGCAATGAGTTCAGACATTGTGATGTTCCATCCGACATGTCTCAGACACGTAGCGTTTTGGTTGCAATATTGTCACACTTTCCCATAACCCATACCAGACATACACCTGTTGTCTGCATAGCCCTGTGGATGGTGACATATCCATCATTTATGGGTGTATGTCATATGGGACAACACAGACATGTGTGATAGACGGCCATCACATACATGACCTACACATGTGCACACATGGCCATGGGGGATGGCCGGAGACATGTAGCCACACAGTAGATTGGATGTGGGTACACCCTGTCCCACTTTGTCCACACATGGTCCAATTACAGCCGTACTAGATGGATTGTACAGGTGATGTGGTACACTGCACATCTTAAATGCCTGTGCACAGCTAGTGGAGGTGTCCGTGACGTCTACCTCATAAGATGGGTTGAACATGATGTCTGTGTCATAGCATGATAGTAGTCACCTTTACAGATTCCACTGACAGTGACACCAGGCCACAGATACTGTACATTTCCCTTGCTGCCGTAGGACATCACTGTTAACTGTGCACCTTGTGTGAGTGGTACATCAATGTCCTGTGTGAAATGGTGATGTGACAGGTCCACTATGTGTGGACATGGTTGCCAGGCAGCTAACACTCTGTAGTCATCGTGCAGGGGTGTTATCTGTATGTCCTCCACTGACCTGTCACATGACACAGCATGGTTTGGTGTGTATACACCTCAGCATCGTGGGTCACAATCCACAGTTATGTCATGGGTATGCATGCAGTTCTGGATATGCAATGTGTACATATGCACTGTTTAGTAATATAGATGCCTCATGATGCCATGCAATGGCACAGTGTCTGTACTTCACACTGTACAGCAATGTAGATGGCTCACAGTCCCCTACCATGCCCATGCACATTTGCTCAACATGCAATCTATCTGTAGGGCATATGGGCAACACCACAATGTGATACCCAGTACGATGCTGTACATGTGTCAGGACACCACTGTGGCAGGCATGAATGCATATTAATGCACACGTCAGCAGATTACATGTCAAGGTGACGTCAGCCATGTGTACTGGTTTCCTGTTCTGGTCCACATGGTGTATCACGGGGATGCATGCATACTACCATGAACGTGTGAATTGCATGGATAATGATATGACACCTGCCTGCTGTGGTGTGCATTCCAGGGGGTATGCTTACAAACACTATTGATGTCTGGGCTGCATGCTGTCAGCTGTATCACAAGCATGCTGCATGCCATCTGTCATATCACATGCATGGTGTGTCAGAGTGTGTGTGTGTGTGTGTGTGTGTGTGTGTGTGTGTGTGTGTGTGTGTGTGTGTGTGTGTGTGTGTGTGTGTGTGTGTGTGTGTGTGTGTGTGTGTGTGTGTCTATTGTAATTTAGAGTCTTTCTTTGCATTCATAGGTGATGTAGGTGCATTACCCTCCTGCGGTCCATCTGATAGTGTCCCCACAGATGCTAGCAGTGATGAACATATGCATGAGGTACAGGAAGGGATGTCAGAGGCTGAATCTGTACCAATGGTTGCCATCCCAGCTATGTCCCCCTCTTCCCCGCACACAGTTCAGCTGCCAACACATACCGCATCACCAGTGGCCATAGAGGAAGGACAGTCAACATCTATTAGCATTGAACAGGAATGTGTGGTGGCTAGAGAAGGTGTGTCTCCACACCATGGTGGCAGTGTACTGACTGCAGATGTGCCACACAGGCATGTGGCTGGTGCTGCTCATAGGACCACCTCTGGCAGACATGCACCTGCAGGACAAAGCACAGCAGCTGGAATCACCAGACACATGTTCTAGACTGTAATGGCAGCACAGGCACGTGCCGAACAGCAGAACAGAGAAGGGCAGAGGCTGCAGAGGGCTGCTATCCGTACCCTAAACAACAACATCCAGGCATTGGCAGGTGCTCAACAGCAGCTGCCAATGCCTGGATGGGCAGGTGCTCAACAGCAGCTTGCTGATGTTTTGGACAGGTGATTGGGTGACATGGTCAGAATCCTTGACCATGGCATGGCAATCCGCGAGCGTGAGCTGTCTGTGCTGGAACATCTGGTAGGGGTGAGGTGTAGGCCAAGTGGACATAGGCCAGCTACACCACCTAGTGCAGGTCAACGTGAGTGTGCCACCTCACATGGCCGCTCCCATAGTGCCGGTAGCAGTAGCAGTGCAGCTGGTGCTGCTCTGTCCACACCAGGACACAGCAGGCCACGTGGCCATGGCCCTGGACATTCCCAGCCAGGACACGGTTCCAGTGGCCATGTGTCAGACAGTAGCCATTCTGTACCTCCACCTGGTAGTGCCCGTGCAACCCCTGGCAGGCAGAGGACATGTGGCCATGTCCGGTCACAGTGAGCTGTACAACCTGGTCTGTACAATCTGGAGCTGTCGATAATACCCTTGTGTAGGCCTCACAAATGACAGAACTGTGTGCACACATACATGCACACAGCAAACACAACTGTAGGGCTCCACAACACCCACATGCATACGGAACAGACATGTCCAATCAAATCACCTGCCCTTACCCACACACATGATGTCATCCATTGGTGCAGCCTATGCCCCTGCCAAACAGTATCACCCTGTGCATATGATGAAGCCTGTGCCACATCCCTGTCATCCACACCATCAGTGCAGGGATGTGCTCAAATGGTCTGATGCACAGGGTGAACAGAATAGTGCGAGGTGTATCTCACATTACTTGTGTATGCATAGTGAGGGATGTGTATGTTGCAGTGGTTGTGTGTGAATACTGAGTGATGTGTATGTGACATCGGTTGTGTACTGTCAACATGCACCAGTCATACCATGTAGTCCAGGTGCAGCATGCATTGTGATATGTTCACAGTATGTGTCTTGGTTACAACAGTAACAGCATGTTGGTAATGATGCCCTGGTTCCCTCCTATGGTGTACTGGCATGTGCCTACAGGTAGCGGTGTTTGCAGTCCCCCATGTGTAACTGGAGATTCACAGGCACGTATGGCAATATCAGCATGCTAAACGTACCCTCAACCTGACTGTTGGAAAATCTAACATGACACAGATGTCCGCACATATACTGCACCTGCAGCCTGTGGTCAGTTGAACAGGTTACAGTGGACAGAGATGTGACATACATACCAGGAAACATTACAGATATGTTGACATGGTGCAGGGGTTGTACACAGCGGTCTGGCCAATGATGACGTTAGATGCCACTTGATAGCATGAGGCCACACTGTGTAGCAGTAATACCCTGTCACATTACAGGAATATGGCCACATTCACGGGGTGTACACCACTATAACACACACCCCATAGTGTTGAGGTGAGGACCCTTGCCTATGTGGTCATCACCCTCACAGTACTTTGCACCCACATGACGTGACACAGAGAAGGAACACGCACAGGTAGCCAGTATGTCTGGGATCAATGGCATCAACAGGGTAGGGTAGTAGACTGCATCACCATGAGGGGTTAGCCACCATGAGGGGTTAGTGATCCTGCATTCACTGTATGGTAGCATACACCCTCACGCCAAGCACCAGACAGCCATACACACACACATACATACATACACACACACACACACACACACACTGTGATGACCAGAAATGTGTATACGGATAGCCGATGTGTGTGATGCACCACACCTGCCGACGTCATGCTTTCCACACTGCAGTATGTACAGATCTCTACAACGGTGTACAGGGATGTGTAACAACTGGGACGTATCCCCACGATATGTGGCATATGTGGTCACACATTCGGACACGCATGGCAGTGCTGGGAATGATACACCTGTCATATGATGAGACATTTGATAGACATGCAGTAGTATTGTCCGCATTATGTGTACCAACGCTATGTCTGGCAATTGTGCTGCTATATGCACATGGGAGGATGTAGGTGTTGCAGGTGTCATGTGACATACAGTTGGTAACACCTGACCGCTGTGTATGCGTTATGTCATCACCGTCAAGTAACAGTGACATAGCGTGCTGTTTGCACATGGCATGGTAGGATGGCGTGTGAAACAACTGTGAGCCATCCCCGGCATACATACATCTACACAGGTGGATCACCACTTTATGTACACACATCCCTCCATACGTGCTGTACAACCAACCATACTGTCTGTATGTCACCATATACAGGTGTCAGTGATGGGGCTGCATTGCGACTGCATGTTGTAGTTAGGCACAGCTGTGTTACGGACATCGGCCACTGCACATGCATGGTTGCTGCATGCACAGTACAGATTGTACATGTGTCCCCTGTAGCCATGTTTGCATGCATTGCTATTGGTGGACATGTGTGTTGACATACATAACACATGGACTGTGGTATGATATCACGGGTGTCATGGGCGACCAGTACAAGGGTATGTGTCCTCGGTCAACATTGCTACCTCCTGTACTGTGAGCATTCAACAGACATGGACCCACCTTCCATTTGCGTGCATATCATTTCTTAGGCCACTGTTCTGCACGGGGTACAGCAAAGGCTATGCTATGTACATATGTGTTGTGTGTGCAGTCCATGCACACATCCACTGCAATCACGTGTATGACATATCCAAACGTGTGTTCGATGGTGTACAGCAACACTCATCTGTCACAGCTGTGTAAGACCCAGGGCCCCGGGTATGTCTTGAGCTGACCTGGTCATGTATAGTGGTATCATTGCAATGCATAACACCTGTTGGAACCCTGTCGGTACATATGTACTCTGCACAGTTGGTGTAAACCTCTGTGCAGCCCACTGGTCATTTGTCACACTGTGTTTTGGTAATGTATGGCTGTGTATTGCTGCACCAACGACATGGTGATGTCTTGAGGGCTACAGTGTAGACTGCGGTGTGTACATCTGTGATCTGCACCTGTGACAGCTGTGATCACAGCTGAGTGTGTACTGGTCACTGCGTGTGTGTGACCGCCCTGTGCATGGGGACAGTTATACCTTACTGTGCCCTTCCGTGTTTAGACTCCATCTGCATGCAAGACGGCCCTTTGCAACTTCTAAAGGTGTGAGCATGCCCAGTATGCTGTTGTGTAGGTGGACACACAGGACAGTCCAAACTGAGCTCTTGCATGTTGAGACTTTGTCTGCATGCAAGATGGCCCTTTGCAACTGTTAAGTGTGTGAGCATGCCCAGTACGCTGTTGTGTAGGTGGACACACAGGACAGTCCAAACTGAGCCCTTGCATGTTGAGACTTCGTCTGCATGCAAGATGGCCCTTTGCAACTGCTAAGTGTGTGAGCATGCCCAGTACGCTGTTGTGTAGATGGACACACAGGACAGTCCAAACTGAGCCCTTGCATGTTGAGACTCTGTCTGCATGCAAGATGGCCCTTTGCAACTGCTAAGTGTGTGAGCATGCCCAGTACACTGTTGTGTAGATGGACACACAGGACAGTCCAAACTGAGCCCTTGCATGTTGAGACTCCATCTGCATGCAAGACAGCCCTTTGCAACTGCTAAGTGTGTAAGCATGCCCAGTACGTGGTTGTGTAGATAGACACACAGTACTGTCCGAACGGACGTGTATTACTAGGTGTGTGGCCTTGGTCAGTGACACCTTGTGTCGATGTCCGTCTGTGCATGGGCATGGCTGTTGACTTCCTGTATAGCCATGGTGGTCATCCAGGCAACAGATGTCCATTTTCAACATCACAATGGATGCCTACCGAGTACACACTGGTTAACTATCTTGAAGGGTGTACTGTCTGTGGCGCATCCCATGTCTATGTATTGTTGCTGTAGTGCACCGTAAATCTTTAGTTGCCCCAATCACATCACTGCCGTGTGTCTGTGTACGTCGACCATGGGACAGTAATATGCCTGTATGCTTTCAGACTGATCACTCTCTATACAATCCCTGTCGGCGTCCTTGTCTTTGCGGATGATGACACACGCCTAGAAGTATGCCTGTGGGATTGCTGTGTTTAGTAATCTCGGTAGCGCATTCTGTAAATGCGTCATGCTGTAGTGTGATAGGGTAGTTAGGTGTATGTTCGACTCCCGGCCCTGTCAAGTGTGTGTGTGTGTGTGTGTGTGTGTGTGTGTGTGTGTGTGTGTGTGTGTGTGTGTGTGTGTGTGTGTGTGCGCGCATTCTCCCATCCACCTGGGGACACAGTCATGCTTTTAGATGCCTCACACCAAAGATATTTCCTACCGACGTCTTTGCGGATGATGACACGTGCCTGGATGTATGCCTCTGGGACTGCTGTGTTTAGTAATCTCGGTAGCACATTCTGTAAATGCATCATGCTGTAGTGTGATAGGGTAGTTAGGTGTATGTTCGACTCCCGACTCTGCCAAGTGTGTTTGTGTGTGCGCATGCTCCTGTCTGCCTGGGGACTCAGTCATGCTTTTAGACGCCTCACACCACAGATATTTCCTACCGATGTCTTTGCCTTTGCGGATGATGACACGCACCTAGAAGTATGCCTCTGGGACTGCTGTGTTTAGTAATCTCAGTAGCGCATTCTGTAAATGCGTCATGCTGTAGTGTGATAGGGTAGTTAGGTGTATGTTCAACTCCCAGCCCTGCCAAGTGTGTTTGTGTGTGTGTGTGTGTGTGTGTGTGTGTGCGCGCGCATGCTCCCGTCCACCTGGGGACTCAGTCATGCTTTTAGACGCCTCACACCACAGATATTTCCTACCGATGTCTTTGCCTTTGCGGATGATGTCACATGCCTAGAAGTGTGCCTCTGGGACTGCTGTGTTTAGTAATCTCGGTAGCGGGTTCTGTAAATGCGTTATGCTGTAGTGTGATAGGGTAGTTAGGTGTATGTTCGACTCCCAGCCCTGCCAAGTGTGTTTGTGTGTGTGTGCGCATGCTCCCGTCCACCTGGGGACTCAGTCATGCTTTTAGACGCCTCATACCACAGATATTTCCTACCGACGTCTTTGCCTTTGCGGATGATGACACATGCCTAGAAGTATGCCTCTGGGACTGCTGTGTTTAGTAATCTCGGTAGCGCATTCTGTAAATGCATCATGCTGTAGTGTGATAGGGTAGTTGGGTGTATGTTCGACTCCCAGCCCTGCCAAGTGTGTGTCTGTGTGTGTGTGTGTGTTTCCAGCTGCATGACAACAGTACATTGCTTTTACAGTATTCACTCACCATAACATCCGTGCGGTGTCTTTGCCTTTGATGCTGCTGTCTGCAGGCTAGACGTATGCCTGTGTGAATGCTGTGATCTACTAATCACGGTTGCGCATTCTGTAAGTGCGTAATGCTGTTGTGTGGTACAGTGGTTACGTTTGTGTTCTGCTCCCAACCCTGCCACATGTGTTGTGTGTGTGTGTGTGTATGTCTGTATCTATCTACATATATATATATATATATATATATATATATATATATATATATATATATATATATAGAGAGAGAGATATGTATGTTGTGATTATCACTCTTGAATGTGCTGCATTATCTGTACGAGATCACCTTGGATGTATGTACATCTGCTATGGCTCTGTGATAGTGCACATACTGTGTGCTGTAGTGATCGTGGGTTATACTTGTATAGTGACCGGTTATTGGGTTACAAGGGGCATTAGGAACAATGTTAGTATAGCACCTTTGCATGGTCATATGCACATCTCGGCAACAGTCAGCAGTGGTTAGTACTTTGCAGGGGGAGTATGGCTCATATCTGTATGTAGTAACTGGCAATTCTATGCAACTCAGGTTAACATTACTGACACATGTTTATCCACAGGTCGTGGTACAGATCCCAGGACTGTATGTTTATACAGTGACAGGTGCAGGACTGGGTTAGTGTTGGATGCATGAAGGGGTGTCCATGGCCAGTAATGGCGATCTCTACAGCCTGGCAGGTACAGTCTGTGACTGTCCCACAACCTCCTGTATATGGTTGACACATGCTGTAGTTGTGTATATGCAGACACACACACGTACCACAAACAGCTAGGGCTATCACATACACAAACCCATTGCATCACCATTGGGCCATGCAATAACCATTGTCACTCACACATACACACCTACGTGTAAATTGGATGGCTCAATGACAGCTCTGGAAATGTAACACCACACCCTGTGCATATGATGTCACCTGTGCCACCACCTGTGATGTGTAACATTGATGCAGGATCAGACTAACCTGGTGCTGATGCACACGGTGGCTTTATTCCACTGTATTGATGTTAGAATGCTGTTAACACAAAGTGTGATACTTCCAGGTGTATATCAGCAGGCATGATGCATTGCAGCTGTGACCATCAATGTAGCATAGTTTACAGCACTGTTAATTCTGATTATGCATTCTCCATCCATGTGCCGTTTCACTGATGTGTGTAGTATTGGCAGCATGTGTGTCTGAGTGTGCAGTACGTGTGTGATGTGTGTAGTACACATGTATACATGCTTACAAATGCGTACACTGGCATACACGACATTACACGGGCTTCACCATTCGTACACTAGCTTACTCGTTCTTCAACACGAGCACACGGGCTGACATGCACGCACACATGCTTACTCAGCCTTACTGGTGTGCACAGGCGCGGACACACTGTGGGCAGGTTTGCAAGTAACATCGGTGGTATCCATGGCATACACAGTCAGTCTCCTGACTTTCCTAGGATAGCTCATAACACGCCTCTTCCACGGAGTACTGACAGCAAACATGTGACACTGCTCCGGTAAGATTACAGTGGTTTATACATACACACTCATGTTGTCACCTATCTTCTACTCTACTAGTCCCCCTTATCCCACACTACACTGTAGAGGCTTGGCCCATATGGCATGAAATGTTGTGATTCACTATCCTCAGCCTCACTTGCATCAGATTGCCTACAAATGCTTCGTTACATCTCTGACAGAGCACTTCCACACATAACAACCAGTACGCAGTAGCCATGTTGTCTCCAGCTTGCCATTCATCTGCATGGTGTACTAACATGTAACTAAACCTACATTTTCTATGTATATTCTACATATTTGACTTGTTTTGAAGCGCAGCGCTTTCTCGTAGCGCAGTGCTACACTTCCACACCGGAGATCGGGGGAGGACAACTACAGTTTCATTGATATCCAATGGACAATAATGCCATTGGCCTTAGATTTGGAAATTAGCATGCTTCTTCGACTGTATTCATACCGTATTTGCAGCTGTCATTGCTCCATTTAGCAATGTGCAGTACGTTAGTTGCCTAACATCCGGGTACATTTCTGCACATAACTCTGCTCTTGCACGGACAGCTGACTGTTTCATGTATCGCATATTTGCATAGCTTTCACATACAATTGGGGTATGTTGCAAATCCCAACATTGTCCGTGCAACCTTCGTGTTACGGGTGGTCTTACATGCCCCTACAGGTGTTTGCTGCATAGCTTGGCAGACATCTTTCCTTGTTGTACTCTCACTCTATTCGTACACACCAGAGGCTTCATGTGGCATGGCCTAGGCTTTGCTGTGTGCTATGTCTATTTGTGGTGTGTGCATGGCTGTGGGTATGTCCCACTGTCAACATTTGTAAAGGTGACAGCCCTATAGGTACTTCATGTAGACTGCTGTGTCATTTGACATGTCAGCACATACCTGCGGCCAATACTGAACTTCCTACTGCAGCGCTTTTCATACCTTCTGAGTTATCTTGCATTTGATAATGCTGTTTCCTCAGACATGTATCTGTTTCTGATCATACCTCTCAACCTCCTAGAGCAAAAATCTGGACAAAGCCTAAAATGATGGGGGGACAAATAGGGGCAGATTTTAAATATTGCTCTTACAAACGTAGATAGTTGACAGAATAATAGGTTTAACATTAGTATGACTTTTCTAAAGGATTTGGAGTCTTTAAACTCAAATGTTTGTCATTATTTAATGACTTCAGTTCTCAGGTATTTGCCAAAAAGGTACAGATTTTAAGAGGAACACACCAAACATATGAGGCAAAACTCTGCACATTCTGCGTAAATCTGTACAGTTGTGAGGTATGTTTCTGATACAGGATATCACTTTTCTTACACCAATACACACAATGTATGGCGACATCACAGGCCAGATGCCATTACATTTATATTGCAGGACACACCCACCCAGAGGGTTGTATTCCTCACAAAGTCCAACAGGTGCTCATCCACACTAATTATTCTATCATGTACCTTATGTGTACGCCGGTATTTGCACTTTCCGTCAGTGGCAGAGCTCACGTACGAGTATGGGGGACTATTAATCTTCCACATTGACTTTCACAGGGCATACATTGTCATTCACATTTGTCTAAGTACATGCTTTTGACTTGTACATGTTTTGTCATTTGTCCTGATGTCTTTCTTCTCACCTGTCCACCTAGTATCACTAGTTCTGTACATTTATTTAGGACAGGTTACCTTCATACCTCTCACCTGTACACATTATGGGTAAACGCCCCGAGGTTTGACCTATGATCTTGTTACATTTGTCATAATAATGTGCCTTTCTGGTAAATTACTGGCAAGGCATTACGGACTGTGTGGTTAGATACTAATGACTGACATTTGTATTTCATGATTACTAACCCTCATAACATTCATATTCCTAACTACGCCATTATTCTATCAACATTCTGACTTTGTCTGGGGTATATTTAATATAGTCCCTATTTGTATTTCATGTACTATGCCTTAGTCCAGCTGTCTTATTCTGAAAGTTTCAAATCAAAAAAGAATCACTGCTCCAAGGTCCAACCAAAACAAAACAAACACCAGAACAGTTCGAAGAAGGCACAAATCCTTTTTAGCACGATATACTTTAATAAACAAATGACTCTTCAGTCCACCAAAGCACAAAATACATAAAGACGACTTTTCAGTCCACTGATAAACACATTAACGCAATTCAACACACACTGCGTTTTCGTTTCAATAGACTTCATCAGATGGAGACAAATGCATACCTAAACACACCCATTTTATACTCTACAAATTAATTAATACACTTAATTAAGGTGATAAAAACAATGTGTTTTAGATATCTAGCTCACACAGGTTGACAGGTATCGTCGGTCATGCCTGCACAAAGTAAGTATCCCTCACACTTGATCAGGGTTATCCTGTTTACGTCAGTGTCTTCCTCACCCTTATGCCGTTTGCCACTATGCGAATGTGTGCAATATATTCTCCCGCCTATTCGTGTCGGGACACGTGCGTCACGGGAAGGTGTTTTATCCTGGGTAGTAGGTTATGCATGACCACTTAGGTCTGGACAGTGTCATGGACCTCTACGTCACGTTCTGACTTGTGTCCGGATATCTACAGGATTGGACATCATGTCATCATACTCATTCTACTATTTACACAGTTTAGTTATCCCGTGAGGGATATCCCAAAATATGGACAAGACCAAAACAAGACAGATACTGAAGATTCTTTTGGCTTTATGAAAATGTGCAGGGGGTTTACATGCAGGGGATACATGGCTTGAAATCCTGAAACTGCCTAGGGTGACAATACCTACTACATATGCGTAGGGGTCTCTGTGTAGCTGTGTCAGCAACAAACCACTAGGCCAAGTACGGCTGGATTTGGTGGACGTTCTGGTATGGGGGTGGGTTGTGTGATGTGGAAGGTATGCTGGGTAGGCCATTATGTATTCAGGTGTGTTGCATTTGTTATGGCCAGTTCCATCAGGACCAATCTGTGGGTATGTGATGGTGACATATTTATACATTTGTATCGCACATTTCCATATTCATATGTTTGTGGGATTATGTTCTACACTATGGCCTGTATGCTTGTCTTGCAGCTATTTCTCCATGTGTTTGTGTTTCTTTCCACTTCACCTGCTGCCCCCTCCTACACCTCCGGTTCACCTTTTCTGCATATGACACAGTATCGCCTTTGCAGATTTTACCATTACCCATCCACCCCTCACACGCAAATTCCTCACACCCCATAGATCACTACTTTGGTTGGTGGCCCATGACACGGCCAGAGTAACTACCCTACATGTGTCAGGTACCTTTATGGTTGTGTGGACTACCCTGCCATGTTTGCTTTCCACATGCTATACCTCATGCACATAGGTACACGCCCATACTTCACTTTCATTACTTGGTTGGTATACCCGGGTACTACCCGTTCGACTGTGTCACATACAAGTTCGGCTTATACTGCTGACTTCCGGATTTTGAAAACCTGTTGTACTCATTGGTAGGATGGCACCTTTTCCTATGTCCATGCTATTCCTTACACATATCCGACTGTTGTGGAAAATGCCTCCCCACAGTCGACAGTAGTGTTTCCACCTTTTCAATTGGCCACAGTGTGATATTTGCGGTGAACACAGCACATTTTACAGGCTGACATACCCATGGTCAGTTCGGCAGATAGAACTTACAATTCTTGCCTATATCTAAGCTTAGTCTTGTAGCATTTCGGTGGCTTATTCTGTTTCTTCTGACATTGATGTTATATACGTACGGAGAAAAAACTGTTTAATACAACTATTACATGACATCTGAGGAATAATCATGTCCTATAATCTCTGGACATTTGCCATGTTTACATGTTTGTGTCAGGACACATCTGCCCACAGAGGGACTGTCGCTCGCAAAGTGGGACAGGTGGTAATCTTAGTCGACTGTACGGATCATACTGTTCCTTTCAGCCTACATGTGTCCTTATTGTTGTAGCTGTTTATATGCTCCTTCTGTTTCGTTTACATGCGTATTCTATTTCCTATCACATTTGCTATGTGACATACGGACATACCTTTTGTATGTGACTATTACATCCCTTGTGGGATATGATTCGGACATACGGTCACTACATATATCTACATTTCTCCCAGTGTATTTTGGTATGGACACATCTGCACAGCTATGTACCCTCTCTCACATTAGGGGTCCGCTGGTGACCCTCTCCATTGGGCTGGACGTACCTCCTGGTGGCGCGCTAACATATGATACGTTTCACTTCCACATGGTATAGCTATCAACACTACGTTGGACTACGGGCACACGGTTTTCATGTCATTTGTTCAAGGGTAGGGACCAGTTATTCCCTACCGTGCATTTGTGTTTGCTTCTTCCTTTTCTGTTCACAGGGACTATCTTGCATGCTTTACATACGTTTCAGTATCCACGGACACTATAGGTGTGATTACTATTGCAGGCGGAATATAATATTCAGCAGTTTAGGTTTCTCATCGACAGTCGACATTGACACGCCTCCCAGCGCAACTTCGATATGCCCCATGCACTCGCGCATGTTTCCTATGCATGTGGCTGTGGCAGCTGCGCACCTTCATTAATATGCATATGGCGCAACTACTCCATATATATGCCAAACGGCCGGTGCAAGCCTTACGCCGGCCTTGCGCTGAGCTTCATGAATCCCAGGGTTACTTTTTTTGCTGAAATACTAGAATATCCTGATGGTAAGTATACTATTCACCAGTGTTACTAGGTAGCCAGAGATATGCCTCATGATATGAAGACCCAAACAGATAAACTGCAAGCTTCAGTAGATCATATAAACAGAGTCAGCAACTAGATTCTCACCAAAGTGCAAAAGAGCATAGCTGCAGAAGAGATGAACTACAACTGCAGTTTGAAAATAACTGGAGAACCAAAAAAAAAAAAATAATGAAAATAAATAAAACATGAGCACTTCTCTCCTGAATTATGACATTCTTCATACATCAACAGGAAGCTGTGTGTTAGTCACCCAGCCAGTGGAAAAAATACGCATAAGGATGCCCTTAGATCATAAGTTAGCCAGTCACGTGAGAAGTAAAATAAGCGCAGAAGAAAAACGGTCAACAAAATCTCCTATTACATGGGGCTAAGTGAACAGTATGAAATGGTAGAGGTCTATAATCACAAGTTCAGTATGAGGGGTCAACTACAAGTATGCAATATGCCCTAGGGAGAAGTGACTTTGCTGAGGTTAGGTATCTGAGAGATCGCCCAAGGTTAAAAAAAAAAAAAGAGAGAGATGGAAAGGATGGTTAAAGAACAGCAAGAATCAGTAACTACTGTTAGAGATGATAACCATCGTTACCTTAAAAGCATGAAGAAAGATGCTATTATGGGATAAATGGCTGGATAATCGTTAAGGTAAAACACAGGGGGCCAGGTCTTTAAAGGTGGTATCATGATGACAGACAAAACAAGAAGATTCACTGGCAGTAATTTATGAAAAGAGAGAAGTCCAGAAAGAGGTTGTCTTCACAGAAAGACATAAATAAAGAGGAATAAAACTGACTTATAAATAAAGAGGAATAAAACTGACCCAGGCATGAGAGGGAAGACAAACATGTGGGATTAAGTGCAAAGATGATGATGGGGAAGTGAAGCTGAAGATTTGGAGAAGAAAAGCTAGGAAAAGAAGGATTGGAGGAATACTGGGATGTGATGTGTAGGTGGGGAAAGTAGTACACACTGAAAGGAAATTAATATAGCTCCCAGTATTGTAGAGAGAGCAAGGAACAGAAAATGTATGTTACTGGGATATCAATATGAAAATCTTAGTCATTGTGCTGAGATAAAAGTGAACAGGGGAGGAGCATACTGAGAAAATCTGATAGATATTTTTAGGGAGCTATGGGTGGCAGAGAGCAGTGACAGAACAATAACAGTAATGAGTGAGGTATGGGCTACATTAAAAATAAATAAATGAAAAAATGAACAGAACAAAAATTCAAGGTTAACTTGGTTAATCAGAACAAAATCCCTGCCGACCTTTATTAATAGGACTAATAAAACTTGATAGAAAATTATGTACAACAATGAAGGACAGATAAGGTGCACAGATGAGAAATAATGAAAACTCATTTTTCAATTTTTTTTTGTTTGTTTTTTAATACTGTGACAGGAATGGGCTCTATTCCTGAGTCAAGGAGCAGTTAGAGTTCATATAATTAATGCTGATTCAGTGCTTGATGCGTGCCGAGTGCACTTCTCAGCACCGACAATGTTTCCAAAACTGTGTCCTTCTGCAGTTTATACTGCGTTACATATATTGGTAGCATATTTATATAGAATTGAAACTTATTTTTTGTTAGACCTGATGATTCTACTAGTAATAAAACTGTCTGGGTTTACCTTGCATTGCTCCAGTTTCTGCTTGAAAATCTTGGTATTTTATGACTTTGTGTTTCTTAGTACATTGGACACTATAAACACAGGGTGCAGCTGTTTCAAGGGTTAATGCTACTTTTTTCATTTTTACTTGGACAACTGTACCTAGTTTATTGCTTCTGTTTTATTAACTGCTCGTATTGGATGATCCCGCATGATCAAAACTTCATCATCTTCTGTAGTGCTTTGTGGTTTATGTTTTGCAATGTTTCTCAGCTACTTGTATATTACAGTATTTGCACAATCCCAAATGCAACAGTCTTGTCTCATTGTTGTACCTTTCAGTATACAGGCCCTCTGCCATTATGCAAACTGTTTCTAGTTCTGTGCTACAGAACATGCATTTGTCTGTCTTTCTCATTTTTTTCAACAGACTTTTGTAAACTAAGAGTGAATGGCCGACTATCTTGAGCCACCATTACTAGCCTTTCATCTTTTAGTTTAAATTCACCTCTCCTTAACCATTTATATATCAAATCTTTGTCAACAAGTTACTGTTCCAGGAGTTCTCTATACTTACCACTACATTTGTGGGCTTTCCAGCTTCCTTTCGGTTCTGTTCTTTATATATATTTTGATACTTTCATTTCCTGTCTGATTCTCATCTGCTTCTGGTTTGATTTTATATTCTCACTCGTTTCCAAAATGCTTGTGCTAAACTAAGTGAAGATGTCATCTTAGACATATTTTCTTAATGATTTATAACTTTAACTAAGCTTGGATCTGATGATAACAAATATGTATTTATGTATATATGTAGTCCCAGTTGCATGAATGCAACCTATATACAGTCAGTTTTGAGGAGGCCTATACCTCCTTCAGAATAAGGAATATATAATCCTGACATGCACTAGTTTTATATGTCATTTGGTATGAAACACATTTGTTTTGTTTTCTTATCCAATGGATTCAGTGAAACATGGGGCCAGTCCATCACACCAAAGGTGTAAGTTAGAACAGGAAGAGAAAACTATGTATATCTTAAAATTTATTCGCAGATATCAAGGCTTTTTTTAATATTAGCTTAATCTTCTAAAGTATGCCTTGCTATGGTTTCTTCCCCTTTGTTCATGTTTTATTGCTAACACTTCACCTTTTCCCAAAAACTTATCTACATCCTCCTGTTCAAGTTCCTTTATATCACATTTACATCTCAGGTTGATGTTGTCTTGGTATTCCAGGTTTCCTGCTATATAGGCTACTTATGAATCTATAAATATGCAAAGGTAGGTAGAATGCATTTTAAGCCTTGACAGTTTCCCTTTCTGTGCTTAAATTAAGCTATCCCATTTGGTTAGAGATTGGCCATACCCATCCCATGGTCAATAATTGCATATTACTCATAATGAGAGTAAATGCAATCATACTACATATAATTTGAGGGGACCCATGCACTGGATAAAGCTTTCAGGTGCTGCTTATGTCCATTAGAATTACAAGGGAGAATCATGGTGAAAATGTTCTGTTTCCGTACATAGATCCAAGTTTTGCTTCATTATGAACAGGGATGAATATTGTTTTGTGTATACATGAAGTCTGTTCCAGAACAGTGGTATTCTCTGTGAGATATATCTGTACTTCCAAACTGAAATGACAAAACATCAGTCTTACATTATAATAACAATTTCTAGTGGTTCATTTAGATGCTCATCTAATAAACTCTAGAATTTTAAGTCACCCACAAAAGTAGAAGAGAATCTTTAAACAGGGTTTGTTTCTGGAAGATGAGCCATACTATGGCTTGGTCTGTTAAGGAAACAGCTTAATGGATTAAGGGCAAGACAAAACAGCAGTGAGATGGACGGCTAGGCTTAAAAAAGGCACTTGTGGTCGTTAGCCTAGTACACACCTATGAACCTATATGGTGAGAAATCCTCACCCTGGATATCCCTTATTGAATTTTAGTTGCTGGGATAATAACTTTCCCTGTGTAATGACTCAGCTGAAATGTGGGCTTGCCACTACTTAATCAATCTGAACCCAGAGAAGTAATGCAGACCAGCTCTTACAGTGTTGGGGTGGACAGCTACGAGACTTTAAGAGTAAACAACCACAGTGCTTCAGTTATAAAAAAATTATATTATATAGGTCCACTTTGTAATGTCAAAATCTCACAATATCGAAGCTCTAAATACCGACACTCAGAACTTTGAAATCGTGAAATCTCAAAATGAAAAAAAAAAAAAGTAAAAAAGAAAACATCGCAAATCACATGGGGGCTGCACCTGCCTCACCCCCTGCAGCTTAAATATACCAACTCTGAGTTTGCACTACAGTGAAGAGAACAGTAAAGTTCCCCTTTCCAGACTGTACAGCAATCTTTATTGACAAGTTTCAAGATTTCACAACTTCGAAGCTCTGAGCGTTGGTATTTAGACCTTCGAGATTGTGAAATTTTGACAATACAAAGTGTACCCACATATATATATATATGTGTGTGTGTGTGTGTGTGTGTGTGTGTGTGTGTGTGTGTGTGTGTGTGTGTGTGTGTGTTAGTGTGTGTGTGTATATATGAGCAGTCTAGTGAGAACAACAAAATAAAATCAAGATAACTAATTAAAGACATCAACCAAATAATGATACCTTGAGTAAGGTGAAAATTGATCAAGAATACATTCAGCTAAAATGTGTCAGACCAACATCAACTACACTTAGACCAAGTGCTCGATTTATGTGCAGACCCCCAGGGAAAGTGATGTTCAACGTCAAAGTGTCAGTCATGTTGAAAATGAATCATCAACAGAAAGATATGAAACTGCCCACCCCTCTTGTAAATTTGCATTTGGATACTCCTCCTGGGCCCATCTCATTTGCTCACTCAAAAAAAAAATGCATTTTTTTCATCTGCTTTTATTGTATTTGTGTTTCTTCCTACTTTATTTTGCTTTGGCGTCATCTTAAAAGTACTCAGTTGTATTTATCACTGCTTGGTGTAACTATCATTCTAAGCCTTTTGGTTTAAGCACTTGGACTTCAGACCAGTTTTACATTAAGAAGATTTGTGGTCTGCGCTGTTGTGGCAGGACAGGTAGCTTACATCCTTCTAAATTGGGAACTGCTGATTGAAGGCTCAGTGTCTGTTATTCTAAAACTGTATTAGTTCGTTTTAAGCACTTGGGCTTCAGGCCAGTTATTTTACATTAAGAAGGTTCGTGGTCTGCACTCTTGTGGGAGGAGAGGCTGGACTCTGCCCTTCTGAACTGGGAATTTCTAATTAAAGACTTATAGTGCCTGCATATTTGAACTGTTTCTTACTGAAATCGGTGCACCTTGTTTGCTGTAGCATAGACTAGATCCAGACCTGCTGAATCAAGCTTTGTTTGCATAACTTGAGCACTAATCCTGGTCTTCTTAAAAGTATTCAATTGTATTTATTACTGCTTGGTAGTAACCTGATTAAAGTGTAGCTATCATTCTAAGCCTTTTGGTTTCATCACTTGGGCTTCAGACCAGTTGTTTTACATTAAGAAGGTTTGTCGTCTGCACTGTTGTGGCAGGACAGGTAGCTTACATCCTTCCAAGTTGGGAACTGCTGATTGAAGGCTCAGTGTCTGTAAAAGTGTATTAGTTCTGGTTTAAGCACTTCAGCTTCGGGCCAGTTATTTTACATTAAGAAGGTCCGTGGTCTGCACTCTTGTGGGAGGAGAGGCTGGACTCTGCCCTTCTGAGCTGGAAATTTTTGGTTAAAGGCTAATAGTGCCTGCATATTTGAACGGCTTCTTACTGAAATTGGTGCACCTTGTTTGCTGTAGCATAGACCAGATCCAGGCCTGCTGAATCTAGCTTTGTTTTATAACTTGAGCACTAATCCAGGCCTTCTTTTTTGGAGAAGGTTCCCCTGGCACCCCAGTGGCAGGAGTGTGCAGTTAGAACTTGTCTGATTTAAGACTACAGGAACATGGCTCAGTTTTGAGATTTTCTTACTGGTTAATTGGGTAATTTGTTTAAAAGCCTTTTCTGATTGCTTGTAGTCATCTAAAGCTGTTTTAAGTATATTTTTTACTGTTTGTAGTCATTTAAAGCTTTTTTAAGGGGATTTTTTTACGGTTTTTGCCTTATCTTTTAAAAACAAAAAAATTCATTGTTTCCCACCTTTCTAAGCTAGTATAGTCCAGTTTTCAGACTAGTGCTGAATTCAGGGCTGTGTTACAATTTTCTGAGTTGCCCATTCCTTACTTGGATAGAGGGAGGTTTCTCTGTTCATTTGTGAGAGAGGGAGCTTTGAGCAGCCATCTGTCACTGGAGGAGTGGTTCCATCCCAGAAGTTAGTAGTTTATAGGCCATTTTAGGCTAATTTCTCTCTCTTTCATTTCCCTGCTGTAAAAAAATGTGTTTGCACAGTTTTGTACATCCGGGCAGCACCATTTAGCTAGAGCTAAATTTATCCTAGCTCCACCAAGTCTCCTCTTCTGTTTTTTCCCTTGAAAGTAGTCTAACTCTCAACCTAAGCACTTAAAAAGCATCCTACAGTCCAGCACTTGCTCAGACCTAACAGCAAGCACTAATATACCCAGACACTTGATTGCCCAGCAGGGCAAGGCTCATTATTCCCCCCTCACCAACCAAGTGACTAAGCAGCTCACCCTACTATTCAGGCATGACCAAAGGGCAATTTCAGGTATACTCTCCAGTCCAGCTGGTGAACCTGGGTATCCTGAAGCAATGTTACAACTGCCTCATGAACACAGACAACTCTTTCCTCCTACCACAAAACATTAACATATGTGAGAGATGCAATTATATAGCTAAATTGAAGCCTAAGCTCTCTCCACCCAAGACTGGAACAGGCAGTCATGAGGAGAAGTTTAACACTTGCACCACACCTCCAGCCTCACATAGACATACTAAACCAGCACTGGCAAAAAATACACATAAATACACAAAATCATACTCAGAGGCTCTAAATAAAAACTTGCAAAAGCATCAGAGACCTCCAAAGCAGACACCCAAAAAACTTGCACCTCCCGTCACAAACCAGACAACACACAAAACACAAAATCAGTGTGCCACACAATCACAGCCCTTAAGGTGAAATAACATACCTAACACACTAGTAATAGGCGACTCTATAGTCAGGCACACTGACATCCCACTCACTAGGCTGGACAAGGAGAAGGTTCCTGTTAGCTGCCTGTCGGGAGCCAGAATCCGCCACATAACACAAACACTCAGGTCACCCCAGAACAAGTACAAATATGACTCTGTCATTGTTCATGATGGTGTGAATGACCTGAGATGTACCTCCCTGGACTACATAAAGAGAGACATGGAAGAGCTCTCTGATCATGTAGCCCAGGTGAGTATGACCCTGATCATGAGTAGCATCCTGCCCTTACCAAGAACGATACCACAGTATAAAGTAAAAATTATCAATTTCAACAACTGGCTAAGCTTCTGGTGTCATTCAAAGGGGATCCAGTGTCTGTCAGCCTGGGATGACATGTTTGACACCTGTCACCCCTAGGCTTTCGAATACTGGCCAAGGCTCTTGCTGCCCCCATAGTGCCTTTTTTAGGCAAGGATCAAAAGTCAAACCCACCTCCGTAAACAGCACAAATAAAAAAAATGAGGGTTATGCAACTCAACACCAGGGGTTTAAATCTTAAAATGCACACGCTCGAAGCACTCCTCAGTATGGAGAACATCGACATCTGTGCAGTAACTGAAACCTGGCAAGGCTCCATAGAGCACCCAGCACTACTGGGCTACAACTTATAACACACATTTCGGCCACAGAGCATGGACCGAAACACAAAAGGAGGGGGTGTATCCATATTCATCAAGGATACTTACACCTCCAGGTTAGTGGCACAGCATGATACCTCTAAGATCATCCATGTGCAACTAACATCAGGCAAATCTGCAATGCAAATTGTGGCCTGCTACAGATCACCCTCCATGACCCAGGACCACCACTCCGCCTTTCTGGAGACACTGGAAAATATGAAGGTCCTACCGAACACCCTGATATTCGACGATTTCAATTACCCTACTGTTAACTGGGAAAACTACTCAAGTACAAACTCCCAGGTCCAGCGCTTCCTGGAATTTGTCAACTCAAATGCCCTGGATCAGCTGGTAAACTCCCCTACCAGAGGTGAAAACATATTGGACTTGGTCATCACCAACATGGGAGACAGGTGTTCCACACCAGAGGTCAACCCGTCACTGGTTAGATCAGACCATAAACTAATCACTCTGGATGTCCACACCACACCACCACCTCCAACCAAGGAAACCACAGTGAAAAACTTTTCTATAGCAAACTTCACCTTATTTAAGACAGAGGTGGTAAGTTTCACAGCCCTCACGCTAAAGGATAACAGTGTCCAAGATGCAGGAACCTTTACAAATGCACTCTATGAGCACCTACAAGGATGTATGGATCATGCCATCCCTAGCAAAACCAAGACTCACTCCCCTAAGAGAAGGAAACCAGTCTGGTGGACCCTTGCCATAAACAGGCTATACAATAGAAGGAGGAAACTAGTTCAGAAAAAAGCAAATCCCAAGAAGGAAAGAAATCCTCCAAGGCTAACTTCGAAAGAAAAATAGCCAAGGATTCGAAAGATAACCACAAAGCCTTCTTTAGCTACGTCAAGAATCTAAGTGGCAACTCACAGATATGCTCTGAGCTAGTGCAAAATAGCACAAAATATACTCAACTCACTGATATTGCTAACATCCTGGCAGATAGATTCAGTACAAACTTCACCTCCTTCTCACCCCCAAAAGGGCCCACAACAATACCGGAAAAGTGTAGTGTCCCAGAAATCACAGACACACAGGTGAAAAAAGCCCTTTCAAAAGCCAAAAGCACAGTGTCAATGGGGCCATATGGTGTCCCAAGCTGCATATTGCATGAACTACAGAATGAACTAACCCCCCACCTAAATGCATGTTCAACCTCTGCCTCTGTTCAGCCTCAGCCTCTCCACAGGCTACGTGCCCATAGAATGGCGCACAGCAATGGTTATTCTGCTCCACAATAGTGGGGCCACAACTGACCCTGGTAACTATCACCCCATAAGGCTGGTCTGCAAGGCTATTGAGCGCATCATGATGGAACTCATTAACAAAGACATTGGGAACCTCCAAACACTTGACCCGACCCAGTTTGGTTTTGTTAAGGGAAGATCATGCCTACTAAACCTGGTTGACTTCTTCGAGACAGTCACCAAGGCCATAGATGAGGGGAAGGTAGTTCACACAGCCTATCTTGACCTCACCAAGGCTTTTGATACCATTCTCCACTCAGGAATTATAGAAAAACTCACCAACCTGAACATAAACACCTATGTCATGAGATGGGTCACCAACTGTCTCTCCAGGTCCGACTCTAAACCAGTCACAAGTGGTGTCCCACAAGGCTCAGTCCTGGGACCCCTACTGTTCAGCATATACTTCTCAGAAGTACAGGCAAACACAGGAGGACTATGGCTAACCAGTTTTGCCGATGACTGCAAACTGGGAGCGATTATTGACTCTCTGGCTGACACGGACATTCTCCAAAAGGGCCTTACTGAGAAGGACACCTGGTGTCAAAGTCATGATTTCAACCTAAATGCCAAAAAATGCATAGTCATCCTGTTTGGGAAAAACAAAACACCAGTGAATTACCACATAGGTGGCAGCCCCCTTAATACAGAAGAGGTAATAAGATATCTGGGGACCCAGATAGATACTAATCTCTCCTTTGACAATCATATTGCCAAAGTAGTTAGGAAATCCTTCTATGTAGCCCATCGAATTATTAAAGGGTTCCCATCTAGAAATAAAGAGGTTATAGTGCCCCTCTACTCGTCACTCATCAGACCCATCATAGAGTACAATGCCCCATTTGGGATGTACCTCACAAGACACTTCCAACAGCTGGAAAGACCACAAAAGTACCTCACCAAGAGGATTACTGGCTTCAAACATATGTCCTATGCAGCCCAACTGGAAAAACTCCAGCTGTACTCAGTGGCATATCGCTTACTCAGAGGTGATCTCTGCCTGAATTACAAAGCCATGTCCAACTCAGAATTGCTGGACATGCTCCACCTAAAGAAATACAAGTCACTGAAGCCACTCGCTCTAATGAGCTAACCCTCGCCACAACAATAAATATAACAAGCTGGAGGGATAGATTCCTGTCACAGAGACTCCCCATGCTTTGGAACAAAATTCCTAATTACATTAGGCAGAGCCCCTCACTAACACGCTTCAAGAGAAACCTTGAAAGTGGATGGGTAACAGAAAATAAACCCCTGGGATCACTTCATTGGCTCTTCTTGACAGAGGCTCAGTTAATTAATCAGTGGGGCGACGAAAGCTGACACTCTGGCTAGGCTTATAAATGCTCTTGGGCAGATAGCCTAGTACCTACATATGAACCTATGAACCTATATTGGAGAGAAAGAGAGAAGAGACAAAAATATAGAGAACTTATTTGTGAACAAATTCTGTAAAGATGATCAGCCTTTTAAAATACCTGATAGTGCAAGGGGCTCAGGAATACACTACCTGTAGAGTTACAACATAAGATAAGAAAATAATGGTGGTGAAGAAAAAACATGGTGGTGTAAAAGATAATTGAATGAGCTGATGCAGATGATACAACAAAAGACTAGAATAGGGCATCCACATCATTGAGTTAGATGCACTGAATTTGTGTTTTCTGATCACAGGAGTGATTACAAGTTAAAAAAAAAAGCATAAATAAATTCAGCCATAGCTGTCACCACAGAAAGTTGCGTTCTTTAGTGGGATAAGTTAAGATGTGCAGTGCACGTACCCTGTTGATCAGAATTCCCTCCAGTACAGCTCTTTTGATTGTGTACCTTTAACTCCTAGTGGGCGTGGCTTGAGCCTTTAAAAAATAAAGTTATCACCTTACAATTCTAACAAATACTCACTGACATAGGTCAAATATCAATACAATTGTGTTTGCCATCAAGTATGCTTCAAGATAAAATATTCTGATACCTTGTACAGGGCATGGTTTTGGAATTATTAATGCAAATATGAACAAGCAATATTTGACGCCTAGAGGAGTAGTAGGAGGTAACTGCAGATGCACCTGGAGGCGTCACTTGGATGTAATGAGTTAAATAGGCAAAAAGACAGGAGCAGAGTAGGGATTTAGCTTACCGAGAGGAAGTACAGGAGCATAACCAATGACTGGAGAACTATTTTGTAAGGAGCCGTTTGAAGTTAGGAGCATTAGGAATAGACAGTAGATGCTGGGGAAAGGAATTCCAAGATTTGGCTATGGAGTAGCTGCATACAGAATCACCATGAAAGTTGTGGGTTTTGATAACTTTGAGCAAGATTTTATCTGCTGACCTGAGTGAGGTAAAATTAGAATAGGGTTGAATGGGGTTAGATAGGACTGGGCAATAGTCTGGTTTATGGATAACAGAGTGAGCTACTATTAGCTGGTTTAGTGCGAATAAGTTTGGGAGTTCAATCCAGTTGAGTCATTGCAGGGCGATGCAATGATGAGATCTGTGGGGAAGGTTAGTGGCAAATTTGGTGATTTTATTATTGCAAGCTTCTAGGTTATTCAAGTCAGATTTATGAAGGTATGTGAAGACCTGAGAACAGTAGAGAAGGGTGGATAGTAGGCGAGTCCTGGCAGTGACTATTCACACATAATTAGATAGATATGGTTTAGCCCTATAGAGAACACCTAATTTTGTGTGTGCTTTTTTAATTGTTGAAGCAATATGTCTGTCAAATTCTAGGTTGCCTTCTAGGGTAACACCAAGGAGTTTAGTATGTTCGACAGGTTCAATTTTTGTACCATTGGAGGTGAAGATAGAGAGATGTGTTTGTTGGCTTTTATTGGCGAAATTAGAAAATACCATAAATTTAGTCTTGTTAGGGTTTAAATGAGTTGGTGGCCTGATAGGTATTTTTCAATGTTATGTAGAGCAGTCTGAGACTTTACTTGGAGTTCATTTAAGGAGGGGCGGAGCAAATAAGGGAAGCATCATCAGCATATTGAATGGTGGAGGCAGGTGTAGCTGCAGTGCAAAGGTCATTAGTAAAGATAAAGAGAAGTGGGCCTATGATAGAGCCTTGTGGGATGCTAACAGTGAAGGGTAAAAGGGATGATAGTTTGTATTCCCATATGGTGGCTTGTTTATGTGAGGAATCAGTGTAGGGTATCGGAGCTGAAACTGAGAGGCAAGTTTGTTCAGGAGTATTTTATGGGAAACAGTGTCAAAGGCTTTTGAGATATCAGGAAAGGTAGCAAAGACAAGGTGGTTATTGATTTTGAGGTGATTGACAGTATTGGTGAAACTTATTAGAGCACTGTTAGTACTATATTTGGGGTGTAAAAACCATGCTGAGTAGCAGATAGAAGTTTATGCATTAGAAGGTGGTCTAATGTCTGTTTATGTAGGCATTTTTCTAAGATTTTGGCAAATGGAGAAAGTATAGCTATAGGTCTATAGTTAGAAAGGCCAGTAGAGGACCTTCCTTTGTGTAGGGGTATGTCATGAGATATTTTTCAAAGCAGGGGGACATACTGTTCAGAGATAGAGTGGTAAATAAGAATAGATATAGGATAAAAGATAGATTTAGCAGCAAGTTTAAGAAATTCACCAGGTAACTGATTTGCAGCAGGAGTACATGGCTTTATTTTAGTTAGGATGTTTTGTATACAATTAGTTTGGAACAGTTTAAGAGGGAAAGGAAGAGTATTGGGGTCAGTGGGGGGAGGTGGTATGGAAAGTGTGGAATTGACAGCATTGTTTAGTAATGAGGTGATGAAGTGGTTATTGAATTGTGTAGCTATACAGTCTGTAGAGCAGTTAGTTGTTGGGGCTGGAGTGGATGGATTTCCTGGGTTTAGGAGGAGGTTGACTGATTGCTAGAATCTTTGGGGGTTGTTTTAGTATTTCAGTTGGCATGTTTGCATATAAGTCTTTTTTGTCCTAATTTGTTTTTTGGCCTGATTTCTGAGCTGTCTGTAGGTTGCATAATTGTTGTTATTTTTGTCTTTGCCCCACTGTTTAAGGAGGAGAATGTTTGTGTCTTTCGGCTTTTCCCGGTTAGGGGTCGCCACAGCGGAACTCCGGTCCGCTAATGATTGGCAGTTGATTTTTACATACCAGCTTGCCAGGCCCGACACACACAACCTTCAACGAAGGTACGCCCATTCACGTATGCCTCCATGCAGAAGACGCTCTAGCTGAGAATCGAACCAGACAGCATCTTACTGTGAGGTGACAATGCTACCGCAGCACCACCACCGCGGTTGTTTAAGTAGGAGAACAGTCTCTTTAAATAAGTAGGGAAGTTGTTTGCACTTGGAGAGAATTTTCATGAAAGGATCAAGGTTATTTAGAATTTGCAGAAAAGCATTATTAAAGTACTGAACTGCAAGATCCAATTGTAGGGTTTTAAATGGTGACCAGTTGTATTCACATAATAGGGTATTAAATATTGAGAGGGCAAACTTTTTTTTATTACATATATATCAATATGTAATATTCAACTTTGTAAGTACTGTAAATAGCCTCTTACTTTATATGAATGAATGTATGTAAATTGTTTCTTACTTTAAATTAATGAATGTATGTCTAAATTAATCTGCACAGTATAATCCAAATGATCTAGCACAATGAACTAAGTTGTTCATGCTTTGTGTTGAATTCATATAATAGTAACTTGTTCTTTTAACTGTAACTTTTCTAGACTTGTATCTTTACTGTATTCTGCCTTATGGAGCTTTTCTCCCCAGGCCCCCACTGAAAATGGGCTCTCTGGGCCCAGTGGACGTCCCCAGTAATCAAACTGGAAATAAATAAATAAATAAAAATAAATAATATTATTTATACCCTGTGTATGTTTTCTGAGGTGGTGGTCACTAAGAGAATCAGGGAAGGAACCGGTGTCAAGTTATTATTGGATTTATTTGTTAAGATCCAGTCAAGTACAGAATGCTTGTTTGTGATATGATGATGTGATAGTTATCTATGCACGTAGGTGGAGAAATATTTTGGGTAAAGGCATATAGGTTGATAAAGTTGGTAGAGGAGTCAGAGGAAAAGGTAAACCAGTCAAGATTAAAATCTCCAAGTATTATAGTCTCTATTAGTTCTTAACAAGAACTTTCTAAGGTTTAGGGTTTGATTCCCTCAACTTTCTTTTGCCTGTTATTTGACAGTGGATGGCTCACCTAACCAGGCAGTGCTCTGGGACCCCTGTGAATATGGGCTAGGCTCCACAATAGTCTCCTACTCTGTATGCCTAGAAACTACCTGTGATTCTATGACCATGTTTAAATGGCACATCCATTCAAAGTTCTAAGTATTAAGACTTTAATTAGTGTGAGATTCTGAATAAGGGATAAAATGGAGATTTGTCCGTCACACTTGCAAGTTCTTAGCTGAAGTCTTCTTCTACTGCTTAGGACTTGGATACGAGTTGTATTATTTTCATTTATTTATTGCTGAAAAACATTGTAGATTAATATAGTTTTTCCCAGTGTAAGCACGCTTTAACTTGCAATGAAGCTGTGTATATTTGGTTATTTAGTTTAACAAAATGATAACTGCACTGGTTGTAGGTAAGCCTGGATAAGCACAGCCATAGCACTGGCAAGGCAAAAACAGATATTATGCCTACAAGACTAACATAACTAAAAACAAGAAGCATAGGCTTGTCCTGTACAAAATATTCTAGAACCATCTGTACAGATTAAACTGTATTCATTATATATAATGTAAAATACAGTTCTTGCATTGGGATTCCTTAGCTAAAGATGATATACTGCTAGCTTGACCCCAGAGAAAATTTGGCCATAATCCCTAATAAACTTATGGCTTAAACACCAGAAAATAGAAAGTAATTAAAAAGCACTTACCGTAACGTCTAACAAAAAGATGGACTTTGGGTTTATTTTTGAATGAAAGGTTAGTAAAAGGTTTCAGTAATAACTGAGGGGTGACTATTCCACTGAACAGGGATAGAAACAGAAAAGCTTTGTCATAGATTCATAGGTTCATACTAGGCTATCTGTCCAGTTGAATGTTTAAAGCCTAGCCACTGCAACTCCCACTACCTGATGCCTATGTGATGACCTAAGAACACATCATGGGAGTGAATTTATGGGGGGGGGGCATGAAGTCAGCTAGGTCACAGTTCATCAGGCCTGTGGCTTGACTAACCTACACCATTGAATGAAACCCATCAAACCAGAAAAGGGAGTGCTGATGCAGCTGTCCCCTCCGAAGAACCCATGTTAGTGTTTACTTCCCAGCTGTGTTATCAAAACTGGGAAGTAAACACTAACATGGGTCCCAGCTTTCTTTTCAGAAGTTTTGCTGGGTTTTCAATAAGTTGATTTTGAAAAGTTTCATCTAGATATAGATGCAGCTCAGCAAAACAAAATATATCTTTTGTGGATCCCCATCAAGTCACCAAGTTTGGATTTAAAGGAGCGGGTGGAATACTCTGATGTGGAGTGAAATCTTATTCCACAGATAAAGGATCAGTTGGGAGATGTATCTATCCCACCAACAGGTTCTGTTACTATTGCAGTGCACATTTAGTTCTTTAACATGGGTATTGGAGCTACTGCTGTTTTTTTTCGGATGTAAAAGTTCAAGGATGACTGGCTCTTTCATAGCCTTGTAGGCCCAGCAGAGGTCATCCCATCAGAGACTATAAAGAGATAGAAGAATAAAGTGACAGGGCTTTTAGTTGCTCTGTGTAACTTAACTTGTAAGTAATGTTTTCTTGGTGAGTAATCATTGTATTTTTAATTTTAAGTTGGTTAATATGTTTTGTCAAAAGGACATAGACCTGATTAGGGAGGAGTACAAAAGACGTATAACTGCCTGATATATGGAGGATTTGTAATTACCTGAGCAAAGTAGAAAGAGTTCATATAGTACAGTTGTGTAAAATCTTACCATAAGAGTAGATGCCCTTCTCTTCACTGTTGCAGTATTCTTTACCCAAGGGATTTCTTGCCATGGATAGCGCAACGCCCAGCCAGTAGTATACCAAAGCCTTTAGTACTGATAGGCATCATACATCACGCGGATGCTCCCTGCACACAGTGTAGGGCATAAGGGTGACATACAGACTCACATTCTGAGAACTGGAAAAGCCCAAAGAGAAACAGAATGATTCCCTTAGGGAACAAGGATAACATTTGCATTCAGAGGAAGAAAAAAAAAAGATGACAAAGAATCCCTTGACCAAGAGGGCAAGATCTAAAACAGAGAGGGTAGGAAGCAGGGAGCAAATACTGCAACAGTAAAGAGAAGGACATCTGCTGTTGTGGTTAAATTTTACACAACCTATGTTCTTCCATAACACTGTTGCAGTATTTTTTACTTAAGGGAAAGGACAAGAGCTCAAGAGGAAGCCTGGGAGGAGGAAGGTACAGAAAAGCCCTCTACAAACCCATGCAGATAGCTCTGGCAAAACCTGCCATGGCCTTGGAAATGACTACCAATTTGTAGTTAGTGTAAATATGTAGAGAGGACCAATTAGCAGCCAAAATGAAGGAAATGGTATCCAAACCATTGAAAAAAACACCAGAGAGGGCAATTGTCCCAGTAGAATGTGTCTTTACTGATGATGAAAGACATTTTCCATGAAAAGAACAAAAAAAAAAAAAAGAAATGGTCTTAGAAATCCAGAAGATGGTTTGCTTAGAAATAGCCAAACCCAAAATCCTGCGATGAAAAAAACAAAAAGCTGCTCAGATTTGTGAATAACTTTAGTTTTACCGAAATAATGACTGATCTGTCAGTGCAAATCCAAGGTGTGAAGAACCTTCACAAAGGCGGACTGTGGAGAATGAAAAAAGGAATGAAGATGACTAGATTGATTAAGACACAACTCTTTCATCACCTTTGGCATAAAAGAAGGATTAGTATGAAGACACACCCTGCCTCTGTGGAAAAATAAGAAAGGAGGAATAGCCATGAGAGCCTGAAGTTGAGACACCCTCTGGGCTGAAGTAAGAGTCAAAAGAAGAACAGTCTTCCAAGTACAATGCTGTAAGGAAGGTGAAGATGCAGAATAAAAGGGAATAAGTCAGTTTTTCAAGTACAAAACTGATGTCCCAGGAAGGCAGAATAGACTTCCTTGGAGGCCTGATTTGAAGGAAACCTTTAAGAAATTACTTGACCTCAAATTTAGAGGCCAGAGGAGAAGTCAAGGGCAGACAAGCAGAAATTGCTGACAGGTGGGTTTTAATTGAAGAATATGAAAAACAAGTAATCTCCGTGGTATCCTTCGAAGTCTCAAAACAACCCAATAAAGTGTAGTGGGACCAAAACCAAAACAGTGTAAGAAACTTCTCTGTGTGGAAGATTTTCAGTCCATATATTTCTAGTTGATCACTGTATATTAATCAGATCAGACAATAGTAGCAGAAGTAGTGAACTTAAACTAGTCAAGTCAAAACACAAAACAAAAAAAAATAATAGAAAATATATAATTGTACAGCATTACTAAGTATTCGCAAGTAATCCAAGCAAGGCAGGCAGTGTTTCCAATCGAAAATCCTTTATTAAGTACACAGACAAGCAATCCAAGTAAAACAGAAATAGAGTAATAATTTCCTCACAAGCTTTTTAAATATATATATACTTTTTATCAGGCATGGGAGTGGTTTATTGTGCTGTAAAACAAAGTGTTATTGGTACACATGTTAAATTCACATCCCTTCTCCCATAAGTGTGACATTCGAGCTGGTCCTGCCCTACTTAGTAGCTGTCATAATAATATATAACCCTTATGTACTTTAAATAAAATGTATAATGATGTGGTACCCCTTATTTAACCAGATTATTAAGTAGGTTATTAAGTCTGTGATTTTATCCAAGACAATATACTACATGGCTGGAAATATATCAACCTTAGTTCATTTGGCAATCAAAAAATATATATAAATATATACATATACATTCTGCATGTAAAAAACAATTTCTATTTTCATAACCTATTGTTAAACCTATTGTTAACAAAGATCGTTTTCATCCTTCTAGACTTCTTCAGGTCTGTGTACAAGAACCCTAAAAACAATCTATGAAAATATATATAATTGTATAATTAGTTAGTATTGTTATTACACATCATTTTGAATAAAGTGGAAAAAAGAACCAGAAAAAAATAAAAATAAGAAAAAAATGTATGTATGATGATGGAAACAAAATATACACTTAAATTTCAACTGATTTAAAATGGTATTTAAAACCAATTTGTAGAATAAAATAAAATAAAATACAATTAGTCATGTAAATTATGTGGCAATTTTCTAAGTTCCAGTGCACTTTTAATTGAACAGTAGTAGTTTAGTCAAGGCTTCCTAAAAGAGTTCAGCTTTAATTGCCACATGAGTTCATGTTTCTCCAGAATATTTGGGATGTCTCCTTCAAGATCACCCATGTCTATGCGATCCAGGATCTGGAACTTAAAACCTGTGGGTCTTTTATGAAGAGAAAGGTGTTTGGCTAGTGCATTATTTTTACATCCAGAGCGGATTTCTAACAGATGACATGAAATCCTACGCTTGAGTTTATTTAGTCTTGCCCACATAGAATGCATCACATTCACTGCATTGTGCCCTGTAAATTACTTTTGTAGCGTTACAGTCACCCCTTGCACTGGTTTAAATGATCTTCTTTAAATAAGGGCAATAAAAACTATGACCTTGCTGTATAAATATACAAAATGTACAATTAGTTTCACATCTTTTAGTGCTTTTCTCACATAGTCTAGGTTTAAATTCAACAAAACTTCTAATGTTCCTGGCCTACCTATAAACAAATGATGTAGCTTCACCTAAGATGTTAATCAGAAAAGGGTTTCCTGTGACAATGTCCCAGTTTTCTTCAATAATATTTTTGATACTGTGATAATCCAAAGTGTATGTCAGTATGCAGCTATTTTTGCATTTGTTATTCTCTGTGGAATTACTTACATGTTTCTACTGGGGAGGTTGAGTGAAGGTGCTTCAGTCCTTTTCAGTTTTATAATGGGCTCCAGGATGTTTTTTAACATCTGACTTTCATAGCCTCTATCATTCTCTAAGTTGTTCAGGTTTATCAAAAATGGTTCCATCTCTGTGGTAATTCTAGCTAATCTATAGCTGTGGGACTTCATTACATTATACTTGGTTTTTGTAGGATGTCGACTTTTACTGTGGAGTAATAAGTTAACCCTCATTGGTTTTCTGAATAGATCAGTGGTGATTCTGTTATTGTTGTTGTCCTTGGAAATCTGCATATCTAAGAAAGTGGTTGAAGTACAACTATGGGAAGAAGTAAACTTCAGGAAGGGGTTGTTTGATTGAGGTAAATGATAAAATCTCCAAGCTGCAAGGTGTCACATTCCCACACAATAACGATGTAATAAAACGTAAATAGCATGTGATATGCTGCATGTAGTCTATGTTGTTTAACACAAAGTCCTCCTCCCATTTGTCTAGGGCTATGTTAATTATGCTGGGAGCCATGGCAGCCCCCTTTGCTATACGAGTTTTTTGTTTGTAGTGTTTGCCATTGAAAGTAAAGAAATTGAAGTCCAGTACAAGATTAATGAGCTTGCTTAACTTTTGCAGTTGTGCCTGTGTACCCTGATTATGTTTCTTAAAAGACTCCATAGCTGCTGTTATACAGTAATTGTGAGGAAGCACTGTGTACAAGGATTCCACATCAATAGTTAATAAAATACTGTCAGCTTCCACTGTAATTTTTTTTATTTTCTTGAAAAAATCCATTGAATCTCTTATGTATGACTTATTCTTTTCTGCTAGAGGTTTCAGCAAGTAGTCAAGGTAAATGGCTGTGGCTTCAGTATGGGAACCTCTACTTGCTACCACCGGTCTATAAGGTGGGTCTTCTCTGTTCTTGTGTGGCTTTGGTATTCCAAAAAAGTAAGGTAAACGTGGGCATAGGCTGCATAAATAAAGATTTTCAGTGATAAGTTTTTCTTCCCATAATGTGGTGAGATTAGTGTTCCATAAATCATATGCTCTTTTTATGTCATCCATGGTAAATAACTCATAAAATCTGTTATCCTTCAGCATGTTCTCTATCTTTTGGTTGTTGCTAGTGATATCAGTCACAAGTATACCTCCTCCCTTGTCTGCCTTCATTACACACCTGGATTTATCATTGCCTAGCTCAAGCAATGCTTTTCTTTCTCCCTGTGTTAAGTTATAAAGTTTTTTCTTAGGAGGATTTTTAAGCAGTTTCCTGATATCCATCTCACATTTCACTTTGAAAGCAGGTAGTGTTTGATGTAGTGGTGGACAATAGCTGCTAGGCCTTTTTATAGTTTCATCAATAGGCTTATGTTCAATGTAATTACTTTTGCCATAAAACTGTACCCTTAAGTTGAGCTTCCTATTTTAAGGTCTATCAGTACCTGAGCAACCTCACTCCTGCAGCTTGGTACAAAAGTAAATCCTTTGGGCAACACACTTTTTTCCTCTTCAGTTAGTGGTTTAACAGAGTGGTTCCAGATAAGTGGAGCACCTGTTATTGTGGCACCTGTTGTTGTTGTTATTGTACCTGTTATTGTGGCTGGTTCCTCCGTCTGAGCCTGGGACCTGGGTTGTAGTTGGGGTTCCAGTCGGGATTGCCCAGGTATTGTATTTCCCCCACCCCTGTCCACTGTTTGGTTCTCCTGTCTCCCTGGGAGTTTGTGGATAGAGTATGAGACCTCTGGAATTCCTCCTCTGCTTTCTGGAATCTCGGTGGGTTGTAGTAGTATTCCTCACTGTGGCTGTGGTATGGGGGGACCTGGTAAGAGGGGAAAGCTCTGGTGGCGGTCGTCATTCTTGTTCTGGTACTGGTGCTGGCTTTGGTATTGGTGTGGTGGTTCATGTCTGCGCTGTCGATATTGGTCTTCCTGAAGAAACTGGTCTCTGTGAAGGTGCTGCTGCTCCTGGTAGCTGAATTGTTTGTGGTCCCGGTTGTCCTGTAATTCATCCTGTAGAACTCACTTTTGGTTCTGGTTGCCACTGTGGCTTATATTCCTGTCCTGATTCTTCTGTGATGTCAAAGGCTTCTGCGGAGTGTTGATAGCCAGAGGGGATTGGGATTGTGGGGAATGAGATGTTGGAGGGGCAGTCTCCTGGTGGTCCTGTATTGTGCCCCTGTCTGGTTTTGTGTGAGGATCTCCCCTGGGAAAATCCCGTTGAGGTCTGCTGGCACGGTTATACTTTCCCTTATATCCCCTGTAATAACTAAAACCTTGTCTGTTGTTGGTTTTCCTGTTGTTGTTATTATTATTACTGTACCCCCTAGTAAGTCTCCCAGGATCATCTTTGTCCAGTTGATCTCATTTCATTTTATTAATCTTTCTTTCTTTAATGGACTGCTCATACCCTTTCCCTCTTTCTTTAAACAGCTCAAAATTTGCATCTAGGTCATTGTGGTTCTCATTTTCCAATGTTGTTTTTAAGGATGTGATGTCAGCCTTTATAGCTTCCTGCACACTAAGGTTGTTCCTTACTAGCAGCTACAGCAAGGAATACTACTACTACAACCCACCAAGATTCCAGAAAGCAGAGGAGGAATTCCAGAGGTCTAATACATCTCTGTGAAGCATTCACTCATGACTTTGTGTGCTGGACCTCTTCAGCGAGTCTGCCACTAGATTGTGCTCTCAGGGAATGTAAAATGTCTGAAGAGACACTTGAAACTGGACAACAAGATCCCAGACCTGAAGAGTTAGTCTACAAAAAGATAGGGTCTTGTTCACCCTTGCTTGCTTAACTACCACATCACTGTGGTATTGTCTGTGAAAACATTGAGATGCCCAGAATGCATACCTCTCAATCATACTGAATTCGTTGGTATTTACCAGTTTTGAGGGCAAAATAATGGGGTGCCACGAATTCCTGCGTGGGCCCTACAATTCCTGATAATTTCCTGTTTTTTTTTTCAAATCCCCCCCCCCAAATTGTTGCTGCTGACATCATCACGTGGGGCCATGTGCAATGATGTCAGCTTCGTGAGGCCGACTGCTAGTCAGTTGGAATTTGGCTGAGGGCTTTCAGACTGTGTCTCTTTGTATTTACCTCCTCTATGTATGTTTGTACATTGACTCAGGGAACGACCATTAGGAATAGGGATTTCTTAACTTTCTCTGCATGCAGTGCAGTTTATTAACTAATTCTAGCAGCAGCAGTCAGCCCTGAGTCCACTCTGGACTGATCTTCCAGTCAGTGTCCATCTTACACTCCTTCTCAGTCTGAGTCTCACACTCCTAGAGGAATCCAGACCCAGACCCACTCCCAGCCAGCCCAGGAATCAGGAAGGAAGGACAGGTTACAGCACAGGGGGTCGACGAGGATGAGAAAATTTATCTCTGGCGGCTCGACTTCCTCCCCTAGGTAAAAGACAGTAGCAAACCTAAGCTCAGAGGCTCACTCACTCACTGTCCATTCAAAATACATAGCAGTTTTAGTGAGATATTCCCCATTTAGCAACTTAATGAGTTTTTTGCTTCAATATCCTTGGGTCAGAAAAAAGGCTATCAGCAGATTATATTTAGGAGATTCAAAGAGAACTCAGAGTCATAAAGGCAAACAAGCTGTTCTGCTACTCTTTTGTGAACCACACAGAACGTCAAAAAATATGTGATGATAGTGTCTTGATAAGTTTGTTTTCATGCCATATATTTAATACATGGTCTGCAGGTGAACGTCTTTTGCAAAGACATTTAAATGTCCATGCTTTTTCAGTTTTCTGCTCAATGAGCTTAAAGTTGGCTGCTTTTCACAAATTAAATGCTTTATATTTGTAGTTAAGTGTTTGCACTACAATATGTTATAGAGTAACAATTGCTATACAGTGCCATGGTGTCCATTTACAAAGCAATTTTTATTTTTGTTTGTTACTAATCAGAATGTTAAAGGTTTTTCCAACACTGTGTTATGCTGACATGTCGATGTTTGATGCCCATTGACAACATGACAGATGTACTTTTGAAATTAATTACAAAGATGTCTTTTTGCTAGGTGTGTGTGCTCATGTGTGAGTATGCATGCATTTGTGTGTGTGTGTGTGTGTGGGTGTGTGTGTGTGCGCGCGCGCGCACCCTGGCATGTGTGTTTATGTTTGCTTCACTTTTAAAATAAGTAGCAAATGAGTTTGGTAATGTCCTTGCACCACCTTACTAAGGTATCCAAAAATTGTCTTTTGGCTTTTCCCGGTTAGGAGTCGCCACAACGGAACTCCGGTCCGCTAATGATTGCCAGTGGATTTTTACAGTGCTGAGCTGCCAGCCCGACGCCCATCCTTCAAAGAAGGCACACGTCCATTCACTCACGCACCTACTTGCATGTCTTTAAATGTCAATCGACCATGGGGAGGACTTGCAGACTCCACACAGAAGGCGCTCCAGCCGAGAATCGAACGGGAGAACCTCTTGCTGTGAGGTGTCAACACTAACAGCTGCACCACTGAGGCTAAGGTATCCAAAAACTAATTGTTAATAAATGGAATTTGTCTAAATAAAAGTAGTTCAGCATCAATGCATTGTGAAATGAATATGCTGGCAAGCAGTAAAGACATTTTGGAAATCTGCTGCTTTATTTGTAGTTGCCATTGTCTGTCTGTCATTTTGACTGCCTTGGCTGTATTCAGTCATTGCTGACAGCATTTTATAGTGAATGACAATCGTCATTTAAAATCATGTATGGAATTAATTTTACAGAATATAAATGCAGACAAGTCACTCTGCCTATAATGAATAAGCCAAGCTCTTCTGCTTTTCTGAATCGCTGGCAAGAGACTAGGAGTCTAGGACTGAGATTTCATGTTATTCTAGCGGGCATAATGACATTTGCCTTAGACAAGCTGAGGGTGTTTTCTGTTTGTCTATAAATCTGTAACAAACTTTCAATTGCCACGAAATTAATACACAGTATCCCACTCAATAAAACGTTACAATAACAGGCTGCCACTGATTTATTTACTGGCCTGACAAGGAATTTTGGTTTGGTTTCTGTTCTTTCCAGAAGACTTTGTTTAGTGCTGCAGTAGTACTTTGTCTAGAAATAAATAGTAGTATAAATGGTATACAACTGGATTTAATTGCAGCGTAACTGCAGTGTCAAGCTAAACTGCATGGTACTATGTATTGTCACAATACTTGCATAATGTATCTATGCAGTTTATCACTAAGGGTGTGTTAGAGAAATACAGATATTGAAACAGACCTACAATTTCTTACTTTTGCCTTCCCTAAACAAAGTGCTAGATATCGTACCAGTTTTCAGCTTACTAACATACCTGAGGACTTTTTCCTGCATTCTTTTGTCATGATTGTCATTTCTCTGGCCAATATTTTTTTCTCAATTATTGCTTTTGATACTCTAGAAAAATCGACCAGCTGCTGTGGCTGCCTTGTTACTAGAAGTGTTACTGACCCCAGGAGAAATATTAGTTTGTTTATATGATGTCGATAAGAGAGCAGTGCTGCTTACAGCTACCAATTTATCCTTTCCTCTTACTGCATGATTTTAGGAAAAAATGCCACTTGTCTTTCCTTGACAAGTTACAATATTTGCTCGTGAAGTTGTGCTCTTGTAGAAAAGGGACATGGCACATGGCATCTTATCTAATATTCAGAAAGTTCCCAGCTGCATCAAGTAAAAACAAACCTCTCAAGTACCCCTAATTAGAATGAACGTTCCCCATTTGGAGTCTTAAAACCTCCATGTTCCATATTGTTCCACATTGAAAAGGTTAGTCACACATTTATTGATAGGAATTTTTTTTAACTAATATCTATGATAAATTATACCGAATCATATTAATTCACCAATAAAAAGTACAAAACAGCACATTTAAACCATGCCATGACATCCCAAGTTGAATTTGTTAATAAACTGTTAGTAAATGTTCCACATTTTGCCCGCTTGTTTCACATTATGACAGGCATTGTTCCATATTTTGGAGACGGAAGGTTGAGAGTTATGCTTTTGTTCTTCAATTTGGTGTTTAACATTTTGTCTGTTCTTCAGTTTGTTTTTAAAAGTTTGTATCCCACAACACCATTGGAGTCAGTGGGGTTACCTAATTATGTATGCAAAAGTTATGTTAATCAGTGTACAGATTTTTGGACAGCTGTACCTATTTTTCATGGGCCATTGTCCAGATTTTGTTTGATTCCAGGTTGAGAGGTATGCCAGAATATAAGAGGGAGTTGAAAATATGAAGGGCCAGAAGGAAGGTCCTCATCTCCTTTACAATGATTTGATCTGACCTCTAATAAGGAGGTCAGAGACCCTTAATTTTGAAGGGGCCACAGGAGGCACCCTATCCCTGTCTGAGACATCTGTAAAGAGCTCCCAAGTAGGAAAGGGATCATGCAAAGGAAGCTCCAGGTTGAGCAAAAACTGATGAATATGCCACTGAAGCTCGAGCTTCAGGTAGGGAAGAAGAGGTACCAGAAAGTCCAGGGGGTGGCAATATTGGAGGCACATAGACTTGCAGTACCACTGAAGCTTTCTCTTGTGGAGCCTAGAGAAAGAGACCATGGAAATGGTGGAAGCCAAGAACTTGAGAACCCCTTTGAAATTCCCTAAAAGAGACAGACCCAGAGTAAGAAGGGATTGAAAAAGGGGAGAGCCTTTGGAGCAGGTAGAGATGCCAGTATGTGAACTGTCTGAAGCCTGCAGCCAAGGAAGATAGGATCCTGTGAAGGTGTCAGAACTGATTTCTGGAAGTTTACAGTGAACCACCCCAGACTCTGTAAAAGGGAAATAGTGAGCTTGCGATCTTGAACAGAGAGTTAGGGGAATGATCTTGAATAAGCAAATCACCTAGATAGGGAAATATCTGAATTCCTCAAACTCTACAAAAAGTAATCACATGAGTGAGGCATTTGTTGAATACTCCCAGGGCAGCAGAGAGGCCAAAGGGCAAAGGAAAAAACTGAAAATGCAAGGAAGGAACAGAGAATGTAAACATTTCCTGAAGTGGGGATGGATTGGGATGTGAGAGTATGCATCCTTGAGAGCTATAGATACCAGAAAGGCCTGGGTAGAAGAAGAGGAAATGTCTGCAGAGGCAGCATCCTAAAGGAGGTAATCTTAAGAAAGGTGTTCAGCCTGGAAAGATGTGTGGTCTATATAAGCCCTCCTTTTGTGGGACCAAAAACATCCTGGAAAAACCCATTCCCTTCCTGGGCAGGAGGCATAGACTGAATGATGCTCTTAGCCAAAAGAGAGTGAAAAACATCTATGAAAAGAGAGAGCAGTAAAAAACAAACTCAGAGGCACCATGTAGCAGCTGTCCAATGGAACATTATTAACACACAAGTTAAGCAGTTTCATCCCAAGCCTCAGGAGACAGCTGTTCCCAAGAAGGCCGAATTATGTCTGAAAATGGAGGAAGGAACTTTTAAACCATGACGTATCCCAAACAGATAATGGACAGAATCCAAAAGTCTGAAGTGATCCGCCAGTTTGGAAGAGACGGGAAAGATGGAGGGGAAAGACACCTGGCAGATGAAAGGAGAAAGCAGACTGTCAAATACAACATGGCTTGCCCTGGAAAGCAGGCTTCAGTATGGCAGGAGTCTGAGTAGACTTAGCAGGAAGAACACAACTAGGACCTAGAACCCTTCTTGCTGTTGGGAGGAGGGCATGGTTGCCAATGGACAAATGCAGACTTGGAGGGATAATTCCTTGGACATTTTGGAATAGGAGGAACAAAAATATGTTTCAGCTCCTGCAAAGCTTTGCCCTTGCCCTGGAGAGAATTGAAAAGCTCAGCAGCAGCAGAACCTAAAAGATTTCTATTATCCAAAGGAATATCCAAGAGTTTGGACTTAATGTCATCAGGTAGAGCCTGAAGATGAAGCCAAGAATAACAGCTCATAACTGAAGCAAAGGCAGCAGCCCTGGAAGAGGCATCAGCTGTATCATAGCTGCATTTGAATGAGTGGCAGGCAACTTGAGAAGTGCAGCCTAACAGATAAAGGGTTGAAGCTTTCTCCTCAGAGTCAGGAAGTTCAAAAACCACCTTAGAAACCTGAGAAAGAAGAGACAAAACATACCTTGGCTTATGAGTCTGGCAGTTAATGGCCCTAAAATGTAAAGTGGCAGCAGTATAAACGTTCTTGCCCAGCCTTTCCATAGTCTTACTGTCCTAATCAGAAAACAGCAGCTTGATAAGGGCAGTAACTTGGATGGCTTGTCAGAGCACACTACAGAAGGGTCAAAAGAAGGGCATTTATACACTCCTTAGGCACTTTATAGAATCTATCTGGCTTCGTAGGTGCAGAAGGCTGAGAATCAGTAGTTGCAGACACTGCTGAAAAGTATCCAAGAAGGGCAGCCAGAACAGGAGCAGGTGGCTTGGGAGACTCCATCTGTAGGAGCTCATATCTTTTCTAAAGGTCAGAGACTTGAGAACAATCCCACCTCAAATAATCTATCATATGGACAATGGTATCTCTAAATGAGAGCGCCTCTAAAGGGGAATCTAGGCTTATGGAGTCCTCCTCCTCTGAACTATGGTACAAGGGGGAAGGGTTTGGGAAGAATAACCCAAAGATTCTTCCCTTGAGTCTGGGTCCTCATCCAAGGAATCTAATTCACTAGAACTGTTGAGTGGAGTGGAAGAGCAGGTAGGAGCAGGAGCAAAGAACCCTTGAGGAGGCTTCAAGGCCATCAAAGCATTAAATAAACCTTGAGTGAAATCATGCCATTCATATTGGGGATCCCATGACCAACAGTTCAAAATATAAGTACTAAAAAGCCAGATATGTTAAGAAGATAAAAGTAGCACTGATCACTGAAATCACCACACCCAGTGACTACAGTGTCTTGTGTACAAAGAGACTCAAAGTCATAAAATATCAGAATCTGCAGGCAGAAATGAGAGCAATGTGGATGAAAGATACCCAGACAGTTCTAATAGGAGTAGGAGCATTGAGTCTTATAAAAAAGAATCTACAATCATATTCAGATATGTTTCCAAGTTTACCTTTACAACAGCGAAACACCCTAGTGCGATTGCTCATATGAGCGAATCATAACAAGAAAAATCAAAACCTCGACAGTTTCCAATGTTCGAAAATCAGCAAATCAAAAAGCAGATTCGCTGATTTTGGAACATAAATATTGAAAAGAAAATGTAATGAAGTGTAAAGAAGGGGGGCAAGATCCCCTGCATCCCCGCACCCCCCCACTTTAATATTCTAACTCTGAGATCACATTATAGTGGGGAAAGGGACCATTTTCCAATCCCCACTATAGTGCAATCCGCCCCAAAATGCCAAATCTGCAATGAGCGAATGTCACTGTGCATTCACTCATTGCACATTCTAACCTTTTCTGTTGCAATGTTTGCAAACTTTGCAAACGTCCTTTCGGACAACTGCTGTTCGCCCTTGTGCAAAACGTACACATGAAGGTAAACCATGTTACCAGTTTATGTAACCGATATGAATTGCAGTGAGGAGTCATTACTACGAACATGGTGGGTGCTGCAAAGAGTACTTTTTGCTGACATCAAAGATTGAAACAATACTAATTTCATGATCTTTAATTGTACTTTGTCTCAGGAATGGGGTCCATTCCCATCACAATGTTAGAAACCCAAAATATTTGGAGACATTAAAAGGGATCTTTAACAACAGAGGAAATAAGCTTTGTTTTCTGTTTCTTTTTCTGCAGGATGTCCACTTGAAACACTCTCAGAGAATGAGACCCTTGGTGAGACTCAATAATGGTCGTAGAAATCTCCTTCCTAACTAAGATGTGATGAATCCCCCTCTGTCCTTTAGTTATAATCAGCCAAGGCTTCCTCCTCAGTGCCATGTACAGATGTTAAGAAATGTGCCAAGGTTGCTCATTAGAGTATTAACTTTTTTTAAGGGAGGATCTTATTTATGTAATCATTACAGGGGAATTCCTGTTTCTCAAAAAGTACTTATTGTCAAGAAATGTGCCAAGGTCCCAGATTACAGTATGAACTCTTTTTAGGGGGATCTTATTTATGTAATTGGCACAGTGGAATTCCTGTTTCCTATTAAGTACTATGGTCATTTTTGAATTGAGCTTGAGCTTACGGTCATGAAATCATACTAGTGCAGCTTAGGATTTCCTGCAGAATATGGATTTCAATAACAAAGCTAATAGCCGTGCTACGCTTGCATTTGTCTGCAGACTTTGACATCACCAGCTTGCCACTACAGAAATGTAAGTCAGAGAGGACATGACCAAATACAGAGTACTGTGGTTTACTACTAGAGATAGGTCTCTTGGAGGAAAGTACGTTATCCACCCTCATGCTCTTTGAGCCAATTAACTATCTACTGAGTTACATAAGGTTTTATTCTGAAGCATATAAGATTTTTAATACTATTAGATTGTGGAAAAGAACCAAAATCATTAGCTAGATGCAGACAAGTACTGTGCACCAATTTGTCATTCTTAAATGTTTCAGTGACCCTCTTGAAGTCATCCATCAGATTCAGTAGATAAGGCTTGCCTTTTATAAAAACCCAAATTAACTAGGGTTGAGGATTTGTAGGATGCCAAAATCATTATGCATGAGCTCCATCATAATGCATTTCATGACTATACAAATAATACTGGTGAGACTAACTGGTACAGAGTTACAAAGGTTGGTTGGTTGGTTGGTTGGACCTACCTAGTGTAAGGGTGTCACAATGGCTACTCTGCAAGCTTTGGACGTATATCCAATGGAGAGGCTGTTACTAAATAGATTTAGAAAGGAATCAGTTCAGGCTATATTTAGTGATGACTAAACAGTCTTATAATATGCCAGGACCCATAAAGCTAGTGTGTTTTGTTTTAGAGATAGCATTTAAGACCTTTTCAGAGGCAATTATGGGAAAAGCAGGGACTGAGGTATAAGGGGAGTGTGGGGAAAATGAGAATTTAATTCATCTGCTAGTATATTAGCAATGTCCTCTATATCCTAGTAGGTTGTACCATTTGAGTAGGTTTGTGGAATATTGTGTAATTGTTCTGAGATTTCTAACACAGTTTAAAAAGGCTTTATAATTATATTTTCGAGAGGTGGCAATATTCACTTCTTAGCTGGCTTTGCAACTTTAGATCTTATGCCTGTGTTTGCTGCAGATACTTTTGAGGTTATTAGAATATGGGGATCTACAGTTATCCCTTAGTTAGTGTGAGGATTGCTTTTTCTTTTACTGGAGTGCGTGCTGATACTAACATACCACCAGAGGGGCTTATACTTAAATTTTCCTTTACAGATATGATGTATAGGGACAGCCACTGCAGTCAACACCTTAATGTGAGACTAAAAGACAATGATATAATAAGATGTTTTTTATGTAGGCTCCTGGGGGTTGAGATTTTACATTTCATTAAATAATCAGGAGAGCACTAGGAGACTGGCTTCAGAGAATTCATGACAACTATATGTTTAGATGGGTCATAGACTGGGTTCATAGCTAGAAATATTGGTCTGTTTTTCTTATTTAATCATGGATGGGAAGACATTTGACATAGAGCAGGCAGGTGGGTAGTCAAGCACATGCTATGTACATGATACTACACACTATTTAAAATGAATTTGTTTACATAGTTTTACAGTTTAGCATATCACACATATGCACAAAGTGGCATATTTGTCATGGCTCATAGTTATATTGTGATAACTGTCTGTTTACAGAATGCCTAACTGGCTACATTACTTATTTTTGTTCAGGCTTATTTTAATTAAGTAATTTTTCCGTAGTGAAAAGCTAAAAATGTGAACGGTTTTATTTTTGAGAGTCTACACTTGTGGAGGAAGGGACAATATTCTGGAAGCTGAAGCACATCTCTAAAAATCCTGACTGTACCCTTTTTCTCCTGCCAATTCTGCCAGTAGAGAAAGACCTCTGTATGGAAAACTGTGGGTCTATGTTCCCCACAGGTAATCCTTCAAAGTTTTCAGAGAGTGGCTCTGAAACATTTGTTGCCTATGACAGTGAAATTCTTAATGGGTTGCAACAATTAACCAGTTTGTTCATAGATATTTACTAGGCTAATCTCCACTGGGGCCTTTATAATCCTAGCCATGCACACAAAGGTATCCCACATCCTATTATGCCTTAGAGGTTATTTTAATGGGTGCATGCTAGTTAGGGCACGATTTAATGGCTGCCTCTGTCCAGAAACATAGGTTTGAAAAGGTCACTAAGGCAATGGAAGAGGAGAGAATGGTATATACTTAGATTTGGCTGAAGTATTTGATACAATACTCCAGTTGGGCATTATCAACAAACTTATGGAACGAGGTATAAACCCCTTTATACCATGATGGATAGCTAGATGGCTCATTGTTAGCACTCAGGAGGTTAGAATCAGTGAGACCACCTCCACTGAAAGACCAGTCACCAGTGGAGTCCCCCAGGTCTCTGTGCTAGGCTCACTTTTCTTTTGCAGTTACTTGTCAGATGCCAAAGCCCATGTCAAAGGCTTTTGGGTGACCAAGTTCACAGATGATTACAAACTGGGAAAGTCATTGAATCCCCCCAAGACAGAAACACCCTTTAGGAAGGTCTAATACAAAACCACTTGGTGTCAAAGCCATGGCTTAAAACTCAATATGAAGAAATGCATTATAGTACCTTTTGGGAAGTCTACCAGCCTGGGTAACTATGTCATCAATAAAATGCTCTTAAAAGTTGATTCACTAGTTAGGTATCTGGGAACTTATGTAGACAGTAACCTAACCTTCGACCAACATATGTCCAAGATAATAAGAAAATTCTTCTATGTTGCTCAGCTTATAAGCAAAGACATGGCATCTAGTCTCAGACAGGTCATCATACTAGTGTATTCAGCCCTCATCAGACCCATCATAGAGTATAATGCTCCCTTTGGTATGCACCTGACCAAACACATGCAGCAAATGGAATGTCCACAAAGGTTCCTTAAAAAGAATACAAGGAGTAAACACAGTGTCCTACGCTGATAGCTTCAAAGGCCTGTCTCTTTACATGGTATCATACAGACGTCTGAGAGGTGATCTTTACCAGGCATACAGGGCATCCCTGAATCCTGTATTAATGAACCTTTTCATAGGTTACTAGGCTAGCATCCCTAGAGCCTTCACAAGCTTAGACATGTTAATCCCTAGTATCCCCATTTCTTCTTTTTGGGTAGTTCGCAGAACACATTTATGCACAGAGTGGATCTGTGATCAAAATACAAGGGGTTTTTCATATCCACAAAACATACAGCATCAGAACTACTAGACTAAAAGAGAGAAATTTTGCTTATGACATGAATAGGACATGCTGGAGAGACAGATATGTTTCTCAGATAATTCCCATTCTCTGGAACAGGCTATCCATCCATGTGAAGCAGAGTTCCTCCCTATCCTGTTTTAAATGCAACTTGGAACAATAGATGGGTAATTGGAAATTCACCCTTAGTCTGGCTCCTTATCGCTAATGGTCAGAGGTAGTCAGGAAATCGACACCTACTTAAATCAAATTTGTGGGTCAAATTTGGGTTGTACAGCTAAACTTATAATGGCCCTAATGCTTGTTAGCCTAGTGTAAACCTATGACTCTATGAAGGTGTCAGACTGGGGGTGAATTTCCAATTTTCCTCCTTCCACTTGTCCAGGTTACACTTGAATGGGGTTTTGGATGGGCTCAGCTTCACATGGATGGGAAGCCTATTCCAGAGAAAAGGAATTCTCTGAGATACATACCTGTTCCCTATTATGTCCTATTTAAATTGCAGGCAAAGTTTAAACCTTTGGATCTAGTAATTCTGAAGCTGTTCATTTTCCTGACGTGCAAAAAGTCCATCAGAGCGGGATCCAGGAAGGACTTGTATTTCAGATATAAATAGCCCCTCAGCAGTCTGTAGGAAATGGAGTATTAGGTTAGGGCTTTAAGGTGTTCTGTGCAGAGCATTGTGTTTACATCCTTTATTATTTTTTTTTCTGAGGAACTTCTGTGGATGTTTCAATTGTTTCATGTGTATGGTCAGGTACATATGAATCAATGATGGATCTGCTGAGGGATGAATACAGTGATGTGATGACTTCTCTGGACCTAGATGCCATCCCATTACGTGTAAATTGAGTGACACAGAATTATTTTCTTACTAACTTAGACACATATTAGCAGAAGTCCAGGTTACTATCTACATGAGTCTCCAAATCCCTGACTAGTGTGTCTACTTTTAGAGGTGTTTTATTGATGAGAGAGTTTCCTGATGTGACTGAATTTCCAAAAGGTACTATTATGCATTTCTTGGCATTGAGTTTTAAGTTGAGAATTTAGCACAAATCATTTGCCTGTGTTAGACATTCCTGTAAAATATTAGTATATTGGGGGGTTCTATGACTGCTCTCAGCTTGCAGTCATTTGCAGACTTGGTAAGCCAGTGGCCCTTGATATTGGCCTTGACTTCCAAGAAATAGCTGCTAAAGAAGAATGGCCCTAGCACAGAGTCCTGGTAATCTCCACTGGTGACTGGCCTCTTTGTGAAGGTAGCCTCTCCAGCCCTAACCTCCTGTGTCCTATCTATCTGTGAACCATCTGGCTGGCTATCCTGTGACTTGCATAGTGGTTCATGCCATATTCCATGAGTTTGTTTACAATAGATGAGTGGTGTACTGTATGAAATGCTTTTGGTAGGTCAAGATAGGAATTACACACTGTTCTGCCCTCATTCATTGCCTTGGTAACCTTCCCAATGAAGTCTACCATGTTCAGTAGGCATGACCTTCCTTTGAAGAAACCAAACTGGGTTGGGCCCAGTGTCTAAAGGATTCCTGTCTTATTGTTATCCATTTCCATGGCTTTACATATGACAGTAGTCAGCCTAATGGGTTTGTAGCTTTCAGGATCTGTTGATGGCCTGCCGCTTTGCAGAGCAATGATTGTTGTTGTCCTCCATTCACATGGCCAAAGCCTATTTGGTGGCTGTGGTTGAATACTGACTCCAGTGGCACTAATAGGTCATATTTCAGGCTATTTAGGAGGTATATACATCACTCATGTACTGTGTTTGTGCTGTTCAGGCCCACATCAAGCAGGCAAGCAAGGGTTTTTTGCATAAGGTTCTAATGTTGAGCTGGGAGCATGAACATAATAATGGTAGTCAAACAATGGCCTCTCTTGTCTCAGGGATTAGTCAATACCTCAATCAATACAATTGAAAAATTTGGGTATTAATTCTCTTGGCAGTACAAAATATTGAATTATTTATTTAATGCAGATTTGCTGTTACAGAATCTTTACAAGTAGTATAGATAACAATCGGGGCTGGTTTGTTAACAATGTCAGGTTACATATCTAAGCAACAGAGTAAATATTTGGAAAAGATGATGTGGATGGAATACTATGAAAATGTAAAGAAATCAGGGTGTGAAGCAGGATATCATTGTATGAGGAGTTCCTAATGGCAGATATTACAGACTGAAGCATAGGAGTCCTTTCAAAGTGTGAGGAGTAACCATCCACCACAACCCTGCCACGTAGGCAAGTGGACCAAAGTTATACTTCTCTCACTCACCTCTCCCCAGGATTTGCCCACTTCCCATGTGAGTCAGTGATCTTGGGAATCTGGGTGACAGTCATGGCCTTATCCCTGTGTGTTACAGAGCCAAAGTATTAGGCCTGATGTTTTAGCAAAAATATTACTTTTTGAATTTAGTGGTTACCATGACAAAGGTAAAAGGTAATGCTGAACTGCAGAGTGCAAACTCGGAAGTTTGGATAATATGAGGGAGAAAGTGACAGAGAAAAATCATGAAAACAATGCCAGCACTGGATCTGGGTTGGAGAAGAGAGAGGGCATGAGCACAAGAAAATAAGTTTAGCATCAAAAGACTGTACCATGAATTATCATCATTGATTTAATCCAGAAAGATAAACTAAATCACAGATGTTTCCCCGAGTCTAGGAAGGCAATTGTCTTAATAATCTTTCAACATTTTTAATAGATAGCAATCAATTTGTACTGAATAACACTTCATTGTCCACTAATATTTTAGTTAGCATTAACAAATACGGTGCCAAATACCTCTACTGCACTGTACAAGGAAACTACTTCAGCCACAATAAAGTAAATTAAAAAAAAAAAACTAAAATATTTTAAATGGTTCTAAAGCAGTTAGCTCATCTGTGTTGATTTTATATAAGAATACTAGGATGATTTACATTTTGTCCCTATAAAGCAGACCATTGGCTGACACCGGTGCCTCTCTTTGACAGTTTGACGATGGCCTTGGCTGACGGGAAACCTTCCTGAACCCTCCAGATGTAATCCAAAATATTTGTGCTGCCTGAGAATACACTGAAACTTCCCAGTGCAGTATCACGCTTGCAGCCTTAGGACATCTGCCCGGAAACTGTATTTTTTTATTAATTCTGTTTATCTGTGGGTCTCTTGCTCATTAGCCCCACTCCCTCTATGATTCAAACAAGCTATTTGCAAGATGTTAAGGGGGTACCATCCACCTAATAAATGCTATTAATGGTAACTTTTACATAGCCACAAGTGTGGCTGGCTTCTGTGCAGTAATGCACTTTCAATAATAACAGGTCTTAGATGAATTCCTGGATCTATAAGTTTCCCATATTAATTCTATATGGTTAAGTAATAAATCAGTCCATATATCCATCCACCACCTTTTTTACCCATTTTTGCACATGGGGTCAGGGTGTCACTTCACCAATGACAATCATCTAAAACCTTGGTTTATACTGCCCATGTGGCTAGCCCTGCAGCAGTAGTTCTTCCACACCAAACACTAGAATGCCAACTCACACCTGTGGCCAATTAAGAGTGTCCGGTACAACTATTGCATTGTCTTTGGAATGTGGAAGGAAACCAGAGCACCCAGAGGAAGCCCACACAAACACAGTGAGGACATGCAGACTCTGCACAGAAGGCACCCCAGTCAAAACTCAAATTGGGGAACCTGTTACTGTGAGGCAACAATACTATCCTCTGTGCCACCCATGGCTGAACAGCACAATTTTCCAAAAAATGTTATTTGCTGGATGTCACTCCACTAATTATTTTAATTCTTAATAAAAAAGGTAAACCGAGGCAAGCAATGAATGTGCACAGAAAATTAGCACTTTCATAGGCAAAAAGATTCATTATCAAAATGTACCTCAGGACTTGTGATTTAGAAGAGCGGGTTTTCCATGTGTGCTTAATTGAACTTTTCATTTATTCTTATACGCATTCTATTTTCCAGACTGATTTGAACTCTCAGAACTGGTATAATTCTATAGAAGTTCTTCACCATTGATAATATTAGTCAAGCATGCAGTATTAAATACCCTGCATTAGATGAAGTTGCACAGATCACTTGCACCTGCCTGATTTACTGCACTTTCTATATATCTGAAAGACTATTAAAATGGCTTGTTGATAGACGTGATTTAGACTAAAAGAATGCCAATACATTGAGATGATATTACATTTTATTCTATTTTTAAAATTTTTGTTTTGCATGCACTGAAAATTTTGCATTGGATGTGACTAGCAGCATGTCAAAGTTTACAAAGTCAACCTTTTGTGGTTTCAGAGACATGTTTAGATACTAATGTAATGCTGATATGGAGCAGTAGTTCAGAGGCAAGGTTCGTGGTACTATGAGTTAAGATGACGTAATACTGATGCATAAGAGTGATTCAGAGACAGAGACAATGTTGTTTCTATTCTGAGGTACTCCAACATAATATTAAATTACAGGAGAGTCAGGGATGAGATTATTTTGGACTGAGTTACTTCGATGTAATGCTGATATGTAATAGTCATTCATACACAAGGCTCTTGGTACTCTGGGTTTCTTAATGTAATGCAGATACAAAGCAGAGATCCAGAGACGTGTTTAGATACTAATGTAATACTGATACAAAGCAGAAATTCAGAGACGTGTTTAGATACTAATGTAATGCTGATACAAAGCAGAGATTCAGAGACATGCTTAGATACTAATGTAATGCTGATACAAAGCAGAGATTCAGAGACTTGTTTAGATACTAATGTAACGATGATACAAATCAGAGATTCAGAGACATGTTTAGATACTAATGTAATGCTGATACAAAGCAGAGATTCAGAGACGTGTTTAGATACTAATGTAATGCTGATACAAAGCAGAGATTCAGAGACTTGTTTAGATACTAATGTAATGCTGATACAAAGCAGAGATTCAGAGACGTGTTTAGATACTAATGTAACGCTGATACAAAGCAGAGATTCAGAGATGTGATTAGGTACTAATGTAATACTGATACAAATCAGAGATTCAGAGACGTGTTTAGATACTAATGTAATGTAGATACAAAGCAGAGATTCAGAGAAGTGTTTAGATACTAATGTATAGTAGATACAAAGCAGAGATTCAGAGAAGTGTTTAGATACTAATGTATAGTAGATACAAAGCAGAGATTCAGAGACGTGTTTAGGTACTAATATAATACTGATACAAATCAGAGATTCAGAGACGTGTTTAGATACTAATGTAATGTAGATACAAAGCAGAGATTCAGAGAAGTGTTTAGATACTAATGTATAGTAGATACAAAGCAGAGATTCAGAGAAGTGTTTAGATACTAATGTATAGTAGATACAAAGCAGAGATTCAGAGACGTGTTTAGGTACTAATATAATACTGATACAAATCAGAGATTCAGAGACGTGTTTAGATACTAATGTAATGTAGATACAAAGCAGAGATTCAGAGACGTGTTTAGATACTAATGTAATGTAGATACAAAGCAGAGATTCAGAGACGTGTTTAGATACTAATGTAATGCTGATACAAAGGAGAGATTCAGTGACGTGTTTAGATACTAATGTAATGCTGATACAAAGCAGAGATTCAGAGACGTGTTTAGATACTAATGTAATGTAGATACAAAGCAGAGATTCAGAGACGTGTTTAGATACTAATGTAATGCTGATACAAAGCAGAGATTCAGAGACGTGTTTAGATACTAATGAAATACAAAGTAGAGATTCAGAGATGTGTTTAGATACTAATGTAATGTAGATACAAAGCAGAGATTCAGAGACGTGTTTAGATACTAATATAATGTAGATACAAAGCAGAGATTCAGAGACGTGTTTAGATACTAATGTAATGTAGATACAAAGCAGAGATTCAGAGACGTGTTTAGATACTGATGTAATGTAGATACAAAGCAGAGATTCAGAGACGTGTTTAGATACTAATGTAATGCTGATACAAAGCAGAGATTCAGAGATGTGTTTAGATACTGATGTAATGCTGATATGGAGCAATAGTTCAGAGACCAGGTTCTTGGTACTCCAAGTTACTCCAACATAATATTAATACACTGGAGAGATTCAGACAGAAGGTTTTGGTACTTTGATAAAATGCTGATGCATAAGAGTAATTCGGAGATTAATTACTTCTCTATACTGCTGATACATAGGAGAGATTCAGAGACAACTTCTTGATACCTTGAGTTACTTTGATGTAATGCTGATAAACAAGAGAGACTGACAGGTACTTTTGTTGTCACTTTGTTTTGTTGTTAATGCATAGGAATGGTTCAGAGACAAGGTTCTTGATAGCTTGAGTTACTTTGATGTAATGCTGATATACAAGAGAGACTGACAGGTACTTCTGTTGTCACTTTGTTTTGTTGTTAATGCATAGGAATGGTTCAGAGACAAGGTTCTTGATACTCTTTGCTACGTTAATATAATGCAGATATACAAGGATCACTTCAATGACAGAGCACTTGTGAGGCGTTCATAGACAGGGTTATATACAGAGTAATATTTTGTTTGCAAAACAGTGCAACACTTCATAGATCATATATGCTCATAAGGGTATGGCAAATGAAACAGGCACCTAAAAGATTCAGAGAGACAAAAAAAAAAATATATATATTTTAAATTGTGTAAAGTAACAATACTGAGAGTAATTACTCTAAAAGAAGCTGGTATGACTGCTGACCCAGTTTACTGGTTATACTAGAGTAAATGAAGATTTGGTAAAGTGTAAAAAAACAGAATATCTCCCCACATATACTTTAAGAGTTGCACTTTTAAGGCTGCATCTATAAGATCATCTGGGATCAAGAACGAGAAACGTAGCAGCTGCCCATGTGCCCCTCATGGACCCTCTTAGTAAAACTAAAACCCTTCCAAACAACTAAGCCTCACTGCATATTCATTTCAACAACATCTGTGAAGTACTGTTCTAAGTAGGGAGGATAACAAAAAAGTTTGCAGTCCTAAATCAACTATGTAACCCAAACCATTCTAAGCTCTCTGCTTAATCAATTTTTGTATCAAACAATGATAGTATGTGGTATTATCTTGTTATGCAGTTTTTTTTTTTAATATGATCAAGAGATGCTTTATTCAGTTCAAAAACCAGATCATTCCATGAACTATAGACAAACAATTCCCAGTTCTGAGATTTTTCCCAAATCCTATATCTCTAAAATTTTAAAATACTGAGGCTAAGCCATGGTCTTTCATTTTATACCATGTTTGTGATATAGTTTTTCTTTTTTCAGATGGTCCAGTAGATTGGCAACTAGATCCATCATAATTTGATGACTAATTCTAAGTGAAAATTCATTGTGATTTGTGTTACTTGAAATATCATAAAAAATGATTGTGCCACAAATGCATGAATCACTTATTTTCTACTGCAGCTACATGGTAAGCAATTAAATTGCTGAGACTTGCAGTGCTGAAAACTGGAATGTGGAGACTGATTGATTGAAAATATGAACATATATATATATATATATATATATATATATATATATATATATATATATACACACACCCACATATACATATACATATACATGATATGTCCAAAATTGCCATTTTTCAGAATGGTCCCATTTGTTTGAGGTATGGTGATCTCATATACAAGCTTTGGGATGAGGTAGCCTGCTGCCATACTTCGGGGGGGGGTGCACAGGGGCTTGCCACCCCATGCTAAAAACAAGTTTAAAGGAGACGAGTAATGTTCGATACGTGTTCTCTTGTACTTTTGGTCTTTTTTTTCCTTGGTTTTTAGGATTCAGTATGCAAGTCCCAGCATTTCAATAGGGAGACATGGCACAAAGTTCTGTGAAACAAGAAACAGTCTTCAGAGTGCTGTGCAGATATTTGTTTAGTTGCACAGACCTTGTTTTCTATTCAGATGTTTGCTTAGTTGTGCAGACCATGCTCTGACCAATATCTTTTAAAATGTGTGGTCAGATCACCAGCACTGGATAATGAGATCTACAGCAGCAGCAGTATTTTTCATCTTCAGGCACTGTTAATTACAGGATACTTTTGTTGTGCATGGTCTGAAAAAGCTAATGAATGAATCTAACTTGCAAGCTGATGTATTCTCTTGGGTAACATGGTGGTTTAGTGGTTAATGTAGCTTCCTCACAGTGCTTGGTTCTGTAGTTCAGCCTCTGGCTGTATGCCTTCCCTGCAGAGACTGCATGTCCTCCCTGTGTCTGTACATGTGTTCTGCATGTTCTAGTTTTTTTCCTTATCACTAAAGCCATGCTGTAGATGAACTACTGACCTGTGTCTGTACATATGTTCTGCATGTTCTAGTTTTTTTCCTTATCACTAAAGCCATGCTGCAGGTGAACTAGTGTGTGTGTGTCTGTGTGTCTGTCTGTCTCTGTGTCCGTGTGTGTGTGTGTGTGTGTGTGTGTGTGTGTGTGTGTGTGTCTTACTACTACTATAGTCCCAGTTCCTCCACAACCTTGAACAGAATAACACTAGCACCAAGAAAGTGAATGAATGCTAACCATATATATAATATAAGGTCTATTAGATAATCATTTGGATCAAAATTCAGTATGCATCATCCCTTGGATGACCTTCCCACATACCATATGAATGTAGTATTATAGTTTCTTAATAAACCTTATTTAACAGAGTTTTTACAGAAAGGCTATGCTGCACTGCTCCTCCTCTCTCCATGTATAGGATCTGCCTGAACACCCCCAGTCTCTAAATATATTACCTCCAATGTCAAACTGCCTTGGAGAAAGCTGACATTAATTATTCAACCACACAAGTAGGATATTTAGAGACAGAAGGTGTCGGAAAAGAATAGTGACATCAGAGGCGCAGAGGGTGAAAAATGCAATTACCTGCAGCCATGTTAGCATTTCTGAGATAATAACCTACTTTCAGCCTTACAGTATGGTTTCAGACCAGGACACAACTAAAACTACCCTCACCTTCTTCCTTAATCAGTTGAAAATAAGTCTTAATCTTTATGACAGTAGATTGTTTCATTCTAGCCCTCCCTACATAACCGTGCTATGGCAGCTAATATTGTCGTATATTTTAGCAAGTCATAGGTTGATTTTCAAGCTGCCATGACAGTAAATAGCAAGTTGTTTGCAAGGCAGACTCAGTCTCTCTCTTTATTTTACTCTGCTTTCAGTTCCAAAAGAATCTGTGCTTTTCTGCTGCTGCTTCTTCTTCTACATTGTTGTCAAAAACTTGATCAGTAGATGCCTATTAGGTTCATAAAGTATGCGGACAACTTCACCCATTTATTTCCTGTGCTAAGACACAGAATATTGGCTCACAAATATAGCTTATCGTTTCTATCAAAAAATGTTTCTTCAACTCGGTCTTTGCCTTAATGCAAGTAAAAATAAAAGCTATGCCCTTCACCTCAAGCAACATTAATTTTCCTGACCTCACTCAGACTTGCATTTTGCACTGCTACAATCATTCTCGAGGCTTTCTTTTCTACTATACTACTTAGCATACATTCATATTTGATTAGCACATAAAATAATTTTTTCCCAAACTTATTTATAAACTTGTGCTGGGATTCAGAATGTAATGTGGAAGCCTAATCGTGGAAGCTTTTGACAGTGTGTTAAGCATTTCTGATTCACTAATGAATCTACCACTGAGATTTTCATGATTTTCATCTCTCAGGGGCCTAAGCATGGACATTGGTCTTATGGGCTCAGCCATACGATAATGCAGAGGTCCAGGGGAGTGGCTAATGCTAATTAGTCATGTGGTATCCCCCAGAAATGTCTGCAACTCCCACTGCTGAGAGTAATTCTCTTGACAGAGTAAAATGTTGCTCTAGGAGGAAAAGTGAACACTAAAAGAATAAATGATGAGTCATCAAACTGAGGCTTCATCTGCTTGACTTGGTGGTAGCTCAGGTGGATGTAAAAGATCCCGTGGCAACTATAAAAAAGAGAAGGGAAGGTTGCCATTGCCCGGGTCAAATTTGCCTAGTAGTATAAATACCACCTCAGGTCTATCCTGAAAAGAAGCCAGTAAGCTTAGTTGGACTAACTCGGTCAACAAAGTCTAAATAAATAAATAAATATAAAAATAAAAATAGATGAGCATGTGCAGCTTTCTGGTTTATATTTGTTTTCCATTCTAAACTTTCTTTGTTGCACCTTGTTGAAGGAGCGGAGAAACTGCTAGGGGCTGGGCTGTGGTATGAGAATATAAGCTGTTTAAGGAAAAAGAGATTGATTAGTTTATTGTACAGAAAAAAACAAGTGCATAGAGGATATCCAGTGGCGTTGATACTGTAAACTGTAAACCGCTTTGTCTGTTTTGAACACTTCCTTGCCGTATCGGGTTTGCGTACTTATGTGGTTTGAAGTTTTGTTGAGTTAATGTTACCTGTTAGGGAGTAAGCTTTGGTTAAGTAATCACTCAGTGATTCACATCATTAAAAAGGGTTTACTATCAAATGTTTTCATCAATGTAAGGGGAATGTGCAATAGTGCAAACTATAAATGCGAAAATCAGAATTGAGACTGTTAAAAATATTAAATGTGCTACTAGTAAATGTCAAATTCGTAATTTTTCATTTGCACATGACTTAAGGGATATATTCACAGTAAGACAATGCAGGATCTCAAGGAAAAAGTTTGCGTGCATTTTGTATAAGTAGCTGCAACAGTCAGTAATCATAGAGACAAACAGTCATTCTCTCTGTAAGCGCTGTTTCTGAAAATAACAAGGAGCGATACTATATATTCCTATTGGCGTGACAGTCCATTCTCAGTTGCAACATCCAAAGTGATTTTTCAGTGTAGCTTACACCCATGGAGAGTAGAACAGACTACATGTCCAGTAAAATGTGTAGACTATATGCTAAAGTCTCATAATTCCGTCCTGTAATGTGCTAAAGATCAATATACCTAGTAAAGGTGCACACATACTTCACTTCCCATAATCCCAACTAAAATGAGCAATGCTTAGTAACCAGTTCAGTAAAAGTATCCCTTTTGCTAACAGCCTCACAAATGCTTCTTCCCTCTGTTGTAAACATCTACGTTTAGGTGATGTTGGTGCACATACTAAAACTCTTGATAGCAAGTCTTCCAAATGGTTCTGCTCTAGCTGAATAGCATGCAGAACATCTACAATGTAGAATTTCTTCCTGCCAAGTAGGCTATGGGGACACCTATGCCACCCCTCAGCAGCATTCTGTGATCATTGAAATCCCTGTACAGAAGTATCGTTGTGATTCCAAAAAGCAATGTCAAACAGTGGCAGAATCCTCTGAGAAGTATACCTTCTCATCCCATATCTTCTTGGCTTCCCGAACAGATAAGAAGAAAGTACATAGTGGCTGTGCAATGTCGGGCATATCATTTGCAATACTCTCAAACGTAGGTATGACATCCTCAGGATTCAGAAAGCTAGTGCAGGTATCTGTTTACACAATGAAGAGAAACCCATACTTTTGCCGAATTCACCTGCCAAATGTGGCAGAGATGAAGCCATCAGCCTTTTGCATTTGTATCTGGAAAATGCCTTAAAATTGAATTAACAGCTCCTTTTTCGAAGTCACTGATAATCATTTGAGGTGCCAGTGTTAATGAATTTTCATGGCATAAGCCTTGTACATTTCTCCAAAACATGTCATATGTGATTTCTGCCTTATCAGATAGTAAACCATATAGTACTGGTATAATCTTCCGATACTCAGAACCAGGTAGTGGACAATGAACACTGTAAATTTGTTTGGACTCACTTGTGTGCGTTGGGAACGTTTCATCCTCCATTAGATATTCAGCTTTACAAACAATCTTCAGATTATTCAATGTAGTGATAAAAGCTACTTTGTTGCATAATCCCCCATCCCCATCATGTTTAATTAAGCAGTTGCCAGTTTTGATCGGTAACATATCCCCTGTTAGCTCCTTTAAGTTTGTAAATCCCTTAAACATGGCTGCTTATACTTTATTTCTTATCCAAATAACTGAAAAGAAATATAAACTAGAAAGCTGCACATGCTCATCTATTTTTATTTTTATATTTATTTATTTAGCCTTTGTTGACCAGCTTAGTCCCATTAGACTAGTAGCTTCTTTTCAGGGGAGACCTGAGGAGGTATTTATACTACTAGGCAAATTTGACTAGTGCATTAGTATTTGGCAGTTCGGTCGCAAAATCAGTGGATGTACTTGCCAAAACTTCTGAGACAACTCTACAGGGATCTTCCAGACACACACCAACAGTATTTCTAGAATGATCGAAGGAGCAGTGGAACAATAAAATTCCTTTATTAAGGGATAAAATAACTGATAAGTGCTTTTGTTTAATAAAGTATTAAATCATCAGACACCATGTTTTTTACATGACTTCCTTATTTCCTTATATACTCAAATAGTTCAAATTCATTGGCTGAAAAGAATGCAAATCAGTCAATAAACCCACCACCATAGGTTGGTTTATTTAAGATTACTAGATGAGTGTGTGTGTGTGTGTGTGTGTGTGTGTGTGTGTGTGTGTGTGTGTGTGTGTGTGTGTGTGTGTATGCACGCGTGCACTCCTTTGCTAACGTAATGTATAAGCTGCAACGGCGAACACTTGAGTAGTCAGTTCAGCAGTTCACTGTTAAATTCAGAGACATGATAGTGCACCACTAATGAGGTCTTTCTCATTGCAACTATACTTTGTTTCTGTATCAGAATTTCTGTCCATTACACTTCTAGACCAATCCATGTTGAGACATTAGCATGGTAAAGAGAAATTCTGTGAATACCAAGGTAGGTTTCTTGCTTAAGACAAATCACTTTATGACAAGCTGTGATAAAGTCATTATTTCAAGAGCATCTCTACTGTGTGATCTACTATATACATCCTGAATCCTTACAAAGCTCCAGTATGGTATATTATCCAAACTAGAATAATCACAAAGTTCAAGAAGGGCTTGCTAATATTTGATTAAATTCACATATACATAATGTTTTGATTAGAAATGTGTTTAAACTCCTGATTTATTCTGACATAAAAGCTACTTTGAACTCCTTTCAAATGTGCCCTATTATGACGTTTTGTGTGCTTTATATTTCTAAAAAATACATTTTTATAACAGAACAATCTAAGAAACAGAATTGCTGCTGTTACTTCTTTTATGATTCCCGAATACATTTTCTTTGACTAAATTTTCAGGTTAGAATGAAGACATTTTGTGTCCATGGCTTGTATAATATTGTGCATATTATGTAATTATACATATACACATCATGTAGTCCTTCACTTCCTTCACAAATATCAGATTCTCAGCCCCTCAAACATTTGATCCAGAGATCTAATTTTCCTCCTTTTACTCAGCCCTTATTAGGCCAATCATTGCATATAATGACCCCTTTGGTACTTATCTGTCCAGCGACATACAACAAATGGAATGCCCACAGAGATACCTTGCTAAACAGACAGAAAGCTTAAACAACATGGCTTAGATGGACTGATTCAAAGCCCTATCACTATACTCAGTATCCTGCAGACTGCTATGATGTGACCTGTGTCTGGCATACAAGGCATCTTCTGACCCACTACTTATGGAATACTGCACATCAAGTCAAATAGCATCAGAAATATTCATTCTAGGGCTTTAAACCTCTTCTTAATACCAACAGAATGATCTGGGGGGACAAGTATACCTCACAGAGGATACCACTGATCTGGAACAGACTCCCCATCCACATGAAACAAAGTTAATCTCTGTCCATATTCATGCACAACTTGGATCTGTGGATTGGATACAGAAAATTTAACCCAAGACTGCCTGCCCCCTGTACTACTAATGGACAGAGGCAGGTCCTAAATGCCTTACCCCATGCATGTCTTCTCTCAAATCATCTATGATATTATCCCGGTTATTCTCATTAAGGGAAATATGTATTTATTGACCATGGGATGAGTAAGGCCAATCTCTAACCAAATGGGATAGGCTAATTTGAGCACAAAACGGAAAACTGGCTAGGCTTAAAATGGCCCACAAGGGCAGCTAGCCTAGTATTTACTTATGAACCTGTGTACAAAACTATATTCTTTTATCCACAAACCTAAGCTCTACCCAAGACCACCAGTCAAATAATTAGTTTGGTGACTCTGTTCTTGTTTTAGTAATAGCCATTGTCACAGAAAAAATGTGGCAGCTCTACCACATAGGGTTATCTCTGTGGACAAGACTGAGTATTGGCGTAATGAGCCCAAGGTTGGTGTGGCCATTAGAAATTAATTAATGTTAAGTATGTTTTTTCTTTACTCATAATGACAACTTTATGCTGTATGCATGTGGTTCTTTACAAATAAAAGGTTATGAAATAACATAGTCTTTCACACACTATTTTTAATTTTTTTAGAACAGAGACAGTTGTGACTCAGGTGTACTAAGTGTCAGTAAGTGGCTTTAATTCTGTCGTGAAAAGAACAGACCATAATCAGGATTCACCCTCCACTGATTTACTGAATTGTTCCTTGGATAAATCACTAGACTTGTGGCCCTTATATTAGCATGTCTTCTCAGGCATGAAGTTTTACAGTTGATCTCTTGGACTGAAGGGTGCTGGCACTGCTTGGGTTTATGACACTTCCTTTCCCCTGGTCATAGACGGACAGGAACTTAATATGATTTTTTTGGGTAGTGTGAATGGATAAATGGTCAGTACAACTTCCATCAGTGTCCCTCTATCAAGGCTGATCAACAACACATTTCATGAGAAATCTTTAATAACTGAGCTGATTGCATGAGATTCCATTAATAAGATAATTTAAATAAAAACAACATTACATTAAGATTTTCTGAGTGTGTATAACCTAATTTTCTAATTACCATGTATACTGGAATGAGCTAAGCTGTGATTCTTCTTGAATCAAAGAAACTAGTAACCATTTGAAATATTGTGACTCAGACTGTCGAGTCCCAAACTAAGGAGACTGAAGAACTGAAAAAAATGGACTTGCATACTAGGTCTGAGATTGATATTTCTTGGAATAGTTCCTTTTCTTCTAGATATGGCAATCTCAGAGTTTGTAAATATAAATACAGGTAAGGGAGGCTTGGCCCTTGTAAAAAAGAAGTTTAAAGGAGAAGAATAATGTTTAAAATTTGCTTTTCTCCTGTATTTTTCATATTTTTTCTCTGCTTTGCGACTTGACAGTCCAAGTTCTGCCATTTAAATAAGGTGTGATATTATGAAGTAGTGCCAACTGTGCTAGGGAGTGTAGGGCAGTACATGTGTACCTATGCCAGTATAGCTAGCTGGAGTTTTGTAAAGAATTTTATGTTTGACTATCACACTAATTTGTGCAGATGTTTGATTTAAAATATATTTGTAAAGTTACTTGTTTTAAAAAATACATCAACAGTAGGTCCTGGTGAACAGAAAGAATGTATGTACGTATTTTAGGTTGTATTGTTGTAACTGATCAAATATGTATGTTTATTAGAGAACACTGGAATGGAGGAAAAGTGTGACATTGTGTTAACAGCTCTCAGATGCTGACATAGGTATTAGCAAAGCCGTGTGTGTGTGTATTGTACCAGTCAGGTGACCAGGGGTGATGTCATCCTCTAACCAGCATCTGGTTTCTTTGGAACTCTCACAGCAGCACTTTGGAAACTGACAGGATATATATCTCACATATCCACAAAGACAGACATTATCTGGCATTTGCTGTGGTAAGACACTTAGCACACATCAGCTTGCCTTGCTTTAGTAAGTAGTCAGGGAACAGTAATTCTTTAGTCAGTCATGGACATTTAATGAGAACAGTTTAGTATTGTTCTCTGCATCTGTAAGAAACTATCTAACTGATAATAATTTTTATATCTCTGTAATTGAAACTCTTTTGTTTATTGTATTCAGTATTCCCGTTTTCTGTTTTATTTAAATTCCTTTCATTATGGCTAGTCCTTTAGAGAATACTTCTAACATTGTGAGAGTACTTATAAGTTTTTCATTGACACTGGCGACTCCTGAAAGCCTTGCTGCTTTGTTCACGCACTACCATTTGTATTAGTATTAATTTTACACAGTATAATTGGGTACCCTTTGTAAGAACCTTAGGGTGGCTGACTGGTGATTACCTCAGAGGCTGGCCAGAAAGGGGCACAGCTAGTAAATCTGTGCTAGCTTTTTCCAGGTGTGTATGTGTGTGTGAAGCTCAAATATCCAAGTGTGTGTGTCAGCTACTGGGAACAGGGAAAAAGAGCTCCAAAGTGGTCAGTGTAGAGTTTTGTGTGGTATGGAGAGAGAAGGAAAGTCCAGCCCCAGGTTTGGAGCATGCTCCCTGTGTGCGATCAAGGGAAATTGTGCTTGGTGCAGGGAGCTGTATTTGAAAATAGTGTGTGAATCCATCTTTGCTCTTAGTGACCATCCCTCACCGGAGTCAGTGGTCAGGATTGAGTGTCCTTGACTGCTGGCCCAGACTAGGGACCCATCATATAGGGAACCAGAGAAACTGGACTAGTGTGCCAAATAATTTTTCTGTATTCCTTTGTGAAGTACCCACAAAATAATCAGAAAAGGCAGACATATTTAAGGTATAACTTTTTTTTATATGCCATTTGATTAAATGTTCATTTAACTGAGTTCCACGGGATCTAAACCATTTGCCTGAAAACTCATTTATGAGTTCAGGGCTTTGGCTGAATATGTTTGTAGATGACTGCAAGCTAGGAGCAGTCATTGAATCCTGCAAGAAGGTTTGTTCATAGGTTCATAGGAAGTTACTAGGCTAGTGGCCCTAGAGCCTTTACAGGCCTAGACATGTTAATCCCAAGTATCCTCATCTTTTCTTTTATGGATAGTTAAGATTGAATTTATGAACAGAGTAGGTCTATGATCAACACCGGCTACCCCTGTTCATGAGGAACAAGGCTGTTACCCCAGGGATGAATTTGAGGTCTCAAATCCAATTATCTAGGTTGCATTTGAATAGGTCAGTAAGGAGCTCTGTTTTACATGAATAGGGAGTCTATTCCAGAGAAGCAGCAGTCTCTGGGAGACTTATCTGTCTCTCAAACATGATCCGTTAATGTCACAAGCTAGGGTGAGATTTCTAGAGCAAGTAACTCTTGAGACATTTGACTTGCAGATGTGCAGAGTTTCCATTAGGGCAGGGTTGGAGACTGCCCTATAGGACAGGCATGAGTCACCTCTAAGCAGTCGATAAGATACAGACTAAAGTGACAGGACTTTCAGTCTGTCCACGTAGGTCATGATTTGGAGTCCTTGTATTTCCTTAGTGAGAAACCTCTGAGGTCTCTCCAGCTGCTGCAGGTGTCTGATGAGATACATGCAAAAGGGTGCATTAGTTACAATATCCCTTGATCTGGATGCTATTCCCTTGCTTATGATGTGCACTATGTAGAAGGATTTCCTTACTACTGTGGAAGCTTGGTGGCCAAAGTTCAGATTGCTAACAACCTGTGTTCTCACACCACTGGGTTGAAACTCAGGAGGGTGCTGTCAATACTGTAACTTGTAGGGAATTACATTTTGCCAAAGGGAATAATGATGCATTTTTTTGCATTTAGTTTTAGACCATGGCTTTGGCACCAACCTTTTGTTTGTATTAGCCCTTTTTGTAATATGTTGACATTGTGGGGGGACTCAGTGGTTGCTCCCACTTTGCAATCATCAGCGAACTTGATGAGCCAAAGGCAGTATACTTTGGCCTGAACCTCTGAGAAATATATGCCAAACAGTAAGGGGTGCAGCACAGACCCCTGTGGTACTCCACTGGTGATGGGTCTACTGGTGGAGGTGGATTCACAAATTTTGACAGACTGTGTTCTGTCAGTGAGCCAGTTGGCTGACCATTTAGTAATGTAAGGGTTAATCCCTATTTTTAATTTTGCCAAGTCTTTTGGGTTTCTAATACCATGATGGGAATAGACCCCATTCCTATGTCAAGGTATAATTAAAGTTCATGAAATTAGTATTGTTTCATTCTTTCATGTTAGCCAGAAGTGCTCTTCACAGCACCAGCAATGCGCCCAGTAATGACTCCTGCAATTCGTACAGATTTACATGTATCCGTAACATATTTAAGTACAATTATAAATTATTTTTTATAAGACCCACTGCTTCTACTACTACTGGAACTCTCTGGGTATCTTTCTTCCACATTGCCTTAATTTCTGCCTGAAAACCCTGGTGCTTTATGACTTTGTGTCTCTCTGTATGCAAGACACTGTAGTCAATGGGTGTAGTGATTTCAATAATCAATTGTCTTCTTTTCATGGGCTACTATATCTGATTTTCTTGCATCTATTTTTTCGAACTGTTGGTAAAGGATGCTCCCATGTGATATAAACATCATTTTCTATGATGCTTTATGGCTCATATTTCCAGAGTTTTTCAGCTACTTAAATATTATAATGTTTCCACAATCCACAGTGCAACAGTCTTGCTACATTATAATGCCTTTCGGTATACAGTCCTGCCAATAGTATATCACAACCAGCTACAAGATGTGCAACTGTTTCCAATTCTGTTTTACAAAACCTATGTTTGTCTGTTTTTCCCACATGTACAATGGACTTTATAAATCATCATGTACTAAGTCTACAGTCTTGAGCTACCAATATTAACCTTTTGTTTTTGGTTTAAATTCACCTCTCCTTCAACATTCCTGCATTTGATCCTGATCAACATGAGGTTGTTCCAATAGTCTCCTATACTTGCAACTATATTTATGCAGAGTCCATATTTCCTGCCTTCTCATCTGATCCTTCACCTTATATTCTTTGTTTTTTGGCACATTCAGTTGCTACCTGACTTTTATCTACTTCTGGTTTGATTTCCATTCCCACTTGACGCTAATATGCTTCTTCTAAACTAAGAAAGGAAGTCATCTTAGACTGGTTCTCCTCAAGTTTCAAAACTTTCACTACATTTGGGTCTTGTGAGGTCAACAGATATGTATGCAATCCCACTATCTCAGATCTATACATGTAATCAATTTCAAGCATGAAGCATCCTTCTTGTTTTCCTGCCCAAACTATCCAACACGTTTTGGGGCCAAATCCAAAAAACACTTCACACCAGCTGGATGGAACCAACAGCAGCTTTATTCACATAAAACACACACTGGTTTAGCACTTTCTTCCTTATTGAAGGGACTTCATCAGAACAATGACATTTCAATAATCCAGTCTTTTTATACAAAACCATACCCAATTAAATGATTGAATAATAACTAATCAACTCATGGGTGCAAATAAAATGCCTAAAATACATATTAAATCACACTGCCACATCAAAACGCACAATAATATATATATATATATATATATATATATATATATATATATATATATATATATATATATATATGTGTGTGTGTGTGTGTGTGTGTGTGTGTGTGTGTGTGTGTGTGTGTAGTGGCATAAACATAACGTATGCCATTACCCTAAAATATGCTTTAATTTCAAAATACATTCAATATTTACATTTTCATTGATGCCAGGTGGTTGGGTGGCATTTAACCTAAGCTGCCACCTCAACTCACAGATATCAAGATGCACATCAAGCATCCTTGACTAACTGCTGCAGAATTAAAAATTTGAAAATGTGGTCCTTATACTCAAATACGTGCCTTCTCAAAGCATTAGTCATTTTACAATTTCTAATTCCCAAAAGATGTTCGTTAAACCTTTCCTTAAACCGTCTACACATTCTTCCCAAATAAAAAGTGGCACATCAGTGACACTTATCCAAGTATACCACATTTTTACTGCAACAATTAAAATGTCCCATTATATGTTTTGGGGCCAATCACTCCAAAACTATAAGTTAGCACAGGAAGAGCAAATTGGTTTATAGCTTGGACTTTTTTTTCCTAGATGTCAATGCTGTTTTTAGGGTCTATATTAGATCAGTGAATGCTGATTGATCAACCTTATTTTAGCGAAAGTTAAAAATATCAAAGCAACAGAAACTCAAATTTTTTCCTAGGGAAAGAATTCGGTTGTCAGTTTCTGTTGCTTCGGTATTTTCAGTGCTGTGGTGGAAAATTACGGGTTGGATTCAGGTAAGTGTGCGATTGTGTGGATGTGAATGTTAGGGTGGGTTAGGTGAGTTAGGGTTAGGGCTTGGGTTAGGTATGTGTGTGATTGCGTGGACGTGAGGGTTAGGGCAGATTTAGGTGAGTTAGGGTTAGGGAGCGGATGAGGTGAGTGTGCGATAGTGATGGACCTTAGGGTTAGGGTTTGGGTTAAGGTAAGTGGATAGTTAGTGGTGTGTGCATAGTTTAGTGTAGGGTTAGGTGTCATATGTTAGGTGTATGTGTGTGGATTTCTGTTTGTTTGGTGTGCTTCTGTTGTGTTTATGTGTTTTGGATCAGCAATATTTTTTCCCTAGGAAAAAAAAAATTGCTGATCTGACAGTTCGAGATTGTAAGCTTTCACTTACATAAGGTCGATCAATCAGCGTTCGCTTTTTTAAGCATTCGTTGATCTAATATAGTCCCTGTTTTTAATGTTAATTTAAGCCTTCTAAAATATTCCTTAGAGTTTAAATTCACATTTGTTCATATTTTATTGTTGATCCTTCATCAGTTCCCAAATATTTATACACTCCCTCTTGCTCAAGTTTTTTTATATCATGTTCCTGTCCCAAACTAAATGTTTTCTTGGTGCTGCAGTTTTCCTGCTTTAAAGCTGCTTTTGCAAATTTCTATCAAGATCAAATGGCATTCTTATATCATCTGAAAAAGTTATGACCACTTACAGTTGTGCTTTCAGTTCCTCATCTGATGAAATATAAAGTTTTAAATCATCTACAAAAAGGAGATGAGAAATCTTTACACTTGGCTGTTTTCTGGGAGACAAATTATAGCCATGACCTAATCTGTTAATTAGACAGCTTAATGGGTTAAGGCCAAGATAAAAGAACAATGGTGAAAGAGAGTCACCCTGGACTATCCCAATCTGAATTTTTATCCCTGGAATAATAATTTGTCCTTAATCTCCTTATCTGGGAGAGTTTCTCAATGATGCCAGAGTGGGGTATTGTGTCAAAAGCCTTGGCGAGGTCGAAATAGGCTCTGCATACTGTCTTACCTCTGTCCATGGCTTTGGTAACAGTCTCAAAGTAGTCTACCAGGTTTAATAAGCATGATCTACCCTTAATAAAGCCAAACTGGGTTGAGTCCAGGGTTTGGAGGTCACCTATTTCCTTATTGATAAGGTCCATGATAATTCTTTCCATGACCTTGCAGATGAGGCTTATTAGACTTATGGGTCTGTAGTCCACCGGGTTAGGTGATGGCCCTCTTTTGTGCAGGGTAATTACTGTTGCTGTTCTTCATTCTGCAGGCACATAGCCAGTTCTCAAGCTATGATTAAAGAGAATGCCAAGTGGGTCCACTAGTTCTTGCATTAGATTGTTTAGTAAACAACCTGGGATATTATCTGGTCCCACTGAGGCCATGTTTTTGGTCTTGGCAAGTACAGACAAGACCTGTTCTCTAGAGATACTAGGAAGAGGGCTGGTGTCAGGTATGTTTTGGGATATGGTAGGTGGGAATGGGGGGTGAAATTTGCATTGAATCTGTCAGCTAGCATATCTTTCTGTGTAGCATGAGTGAACTCCTCTACAACCAGTTCGACACACTGCTGGGTATTCCCTTTTAGACATCAGATGTAGTTAAAGAATGCCTTATGAATTATCCTTAGCTAGGCATACAAATTTAGTTTCATAATTTGCTTTAGAAGACTTTACAAGATCTTGGATTTTCCTGTTTAGGCTTAGGAAGGAACTTTTCCTCTGCAGCTTCTTCCTCTTGTTATTAATCTGTTTATACTTGAAGTCTACCATGGTGGCTTTTTTTTACGGAAAGACCTGGTTTTGATCCGGTCAGGTACAGCAGAGTTTATGCAGTCACTTAAGTGTCTGTACAGGGCATTTGCATACACTTCTGCATAGTGATCATTGGTGTCTGTGACTGTGGGTGGTATGAAGCTTTCTATACCATATCTTAGTGCATTACAATTAGCTTTGGTGAAGTTTTTTTATAATTTTTGTTCCTGTGAGGGTGTTAGTTCCTGTAGTTACTTCAAACAAGTCTGATTTGTGGTCTGACCTAACCAGGGAGGGCATCGTGCATGGGGAAGTACAGTGACCCCCCCCCCCATGTTGATGAGTACAATGTCTAGAACATTAGAACCCCTAGTGGGGGTGCAGGCTATCTGTCAAAAGCATTTGTGTTTAAGTCCAGGAATCTCTGGGCGAGCATGTTTTTGCTCATGCATATCCCCACAATCTATGGAAGGATAGCTGAAATCTCCCATGACTAAGGTGTTAGGCTATATGGCGAGTGATTCCAGTAAATTGAGGTAGACTGTGTGCTTATTCTGGTTCATGGTGGGGGATATATAGCTAGAAATGATGTGGTCTGGTACTTTACTAATTGTTAATTGGACATGAAGAAGTTTGAGAGAGACATGCTGTTTTACCAGTCTCAAAGTGGTTTTGGTTTTAATGAAGAATGGACCCTTGTGGCACTCCTGTTTTGTTAGTTAGATATTGTGAGAGACAGCCTCATCATTTTACACATTGTTGTCTGTCAGATAAATAGCTGGTAAACCACTGTTGAGAGGGTAGAGATAGACCTAGAGAAGAAAGTTGCTATAAGAGTTTGTTGTCTGTCAGATAAATGGCTGGTAAACCACTGTTGAGAGGGTAGAGATAGACCTAGAGAAGAAAGTTGCTATAAGAGTTTGGTGTGTGAGACTGTATCAAAGGCCTTAGAAAGATCCAGAAATCAACATCAGAAGGTGTCTTATTAATTGATATGAAGTAATTCCAGTAATTATCTGGTATATTTTTTCTGTATTGATTATTCTATATATAGTTGAAATTTTACATTCATTGGATACATCTTGGTGAATAAATGTAGTCAAAAATTTTAGGCATTTAGACAAAATTTTATCCTCACTTAGATGGAGATTATACTCTTGGAAATATATGACTAGAGCTTTTTACACACCTCATAAGTTGGAATTGGTCAGCAAGGAAAAGGTATTATGTTGGAGATGCAAAGCAGAAACCAAAGCTGAATGGTCACATATGTCTCATGATTGCATAGCTTTGAAGCAATATTGGGAAAAAAAATAATATTCTTCTTCAATCTTTTTTTCCAGATAGATTTACTTTAACTAAATCCCTGGTTCTGTTTAATACCCTGATTCCTAATTGTATTAGAAGAATTAAATACCCCCTATTGTGGTCAGTCTTGACAGTAGCTAGAAAAGCAATAACCAGAAATTAGAAATCTGAACATCCTACTTTATTTGCAGAATTCAAGAGTATTCTTACTGAAACATGTCAATTGGAAATGATGACTATTAAATTAAGAACTATTAGAACATCTTTTTCATACAATATGTGGTACAACTCAAAAACGTTATTAGATAAGAATTTACACATTAATTAATGAAATCATTAATATTTTATAGTGCTTTGTTAAAATGTTTCTTATAGACACCGATATAAATACCTTAGTTGATGTTACTTTTATGTCTTTTTTTTAACAAGCAATTTCCTTATTGTATTCCTATAACTAATTTTGTATTGTTAGAAACCTTTAATAAAAACTGTTTAAAAAAAAAGAAAGACTAGAAATATTGCTGAGGTAACTCCGCCAGAGTTTCTTGCTTTGTTAATTGTGTCCATGAAGGAGATTAGTGCAGTTTGTTGAATCTTGTGCAGGTCTGAAGCCATTTTGGGCGGGTGTGAGTAACTTGTTGTGGATAAGGTGGTCAAAGTGTTGTTTATGTATGCATTTTTCTAAAAGTTTGGAAAGAGGAGATAGGATGGCAATGGCAATGGGTGGGTAGTTAGTTATTTCATTGGATTTCCCTCCTTTGTGTAAAGGGGTTATGACTGATCTTTTCCAGAGGGAGGAGACATGGGATTCTATATGGATCTATTAATGAGAATACTAACAGGGTATACAATAGCATCAACAGCAAGTTTCAAGTATTTGGAAGGGAAACTGTCAGCGGAAGGAGAACAAGGTTTTAATTTGTGTAGCAGTGTGCATATATAATTAGCAGGTACTGTTTGCAGACAGAGGAGTGGAAGTTGAAAGTATGTTGTAGAAATGTTTTTGGGGAGAGAAGAGACTGTGATTTGTTTGAAGGGTGTTTGCGAGAGAGAGAGAGAGGTGGGTTGAGATTATTTGTGGAGTTAGGACTGATGGGCTTATTATGATGTTTGACTAAGCTTGCTATACTTTCTATAAAATGAGTGTTAAACATTTCCACAATCTGAGATGGAGATTTATCTGTGGATGGAGATGGGCTTTGTTTGTAACCTAGGATGATTAGTGATAAGATGGTAACCCAAAACTTTTTGGGTTGGTTTTGTGTTTTTGTGAGACGTATGGTTTCTTATTATTATTATTTATTAGTTTTTTTGCTTGGTTGTGCAATTGTCTGTAGTTTTGTAGATTCAAATCATATTTGATCTTTTGCCACTCCCTCCAAGTTTCTCTGATTAGTAGTAAACTTTTTGCGGACTTAGCCAGGTTGCATGACTGATTTTTGTTCTTTTAGTTTGAAGTGGAGCTAGGCTATTAAGGGTGTCAAGAAATAATTTGTTAAAGTGTCTTACTGCATCATCTAAGGATAATGTTTTTAGTATGGACCAGTTTAAGGATTTTAGCATGTTAATAAAGAGTTGCCGATTAAAGTTAAATAAATTATGGGGGGGTTGTAATTATGTTTTTTGGGTGACTGGGTGGTTGCCCTGTAAGTATATGTGGGTAGGTAGTCACTTAAAATATTAGGGAGAGTACCAGAGTTAGAATATTTATTGGAATCTGTGACCAAGATCTAGTCCAGGATATATCTTAGGTTGCTGCTTGTCTGAATTCTAGTTGGTGTTGTAATGAGTTGTGTATATCCATAAAGATTTAATTTATTTGCTGGAAAGTCAAAGATTAAGTTTTGCCAATTGACATTCATGTCACCCATAATGATTTGGTCTGCTTTGTGACTTCCAGGATGAGATATCTGCTGGTATTAGAATATTGTGGCCAGGGGGAAATGTACAAGACTGTCATAAATAGTTGTTTAGGCTATGAGGATTTCAGCATTACCAAATTTAGGAATGTGCTTAGACTACTAGGGAAATATTGTGTATGAGTTCAGATAAATTAAGTCTATCCTTCCTGCATGTTTTTTTTTTTTCAGTTCCACCAGCTCTTGTTATGTTAAAGCCTGGCAAGAGCAGTTCAGCATCTTAGATGTGTGGCTTTAGCCATGCTTCTGTGACTGCAAGTATGTCTGGGGAGTTTAGTTGTAATTTAAGTGTATATTTTATTTCTATCATCATACATTTTTTCCTATTATTTTTTTCTTTTTCTGGTTCTCTTTTTTCCACTTTATTCAAAATAATGTGTAATAACAATACTAACTAATTATACAATTACATATATTTTTATAGATAGTTTTTAGGGTTCTTGTACACAGACCTGAAGAAGTCTAGAAGGACGAAAGCAATCTTTGTTAACAATAGGTTATGAAAATAGAATATGATTTTTCCAATTGATTTTTTACATGTAAAGTGTATATGTATATATATTTGTTTTTGATTGCCAAATGGACTAAGGTATATATTTCCAGTCATGTAGTATATTGTCTTGGATAAAATCACAGACTTAATAATCTGGTTAAATAAGAGGTACCACATCATTATAAATTTTATTTAAAGTACATAGGGGTTATATTATTATGACAGCTACTAAGTAGGGCAGGACCAGCTTGTCTGTGTACTTAAAGGATTTTCGACTGGTTACAGACTGCCTGCCTTGCTTGAATTACATTTGTATACTTAGTAATTCTGTACAATTATATATTTTTTATTATTTATTTTTTTTTTTACTTAAGACGAGTTTAAGTTCACTACTTCTACTACTTTTGTCTGATCGGATTAATATACAGTGATTAACTAGAGATATATGGACTGAAAATCTTCTACACAGAGAAGTTTCTTACACTGTTTTGAAATCTATTATTTTGTTACAAATACTCTGTAGATTTAGTGTAACTAGAAATACAGTTTTAGGGCAAGGAGTTTGAATAGAGACGGAACTAGAAGTAGGTTCTGGGTTAGGGTGGATGTCCCCACATTAGAATAAATCAGAGTAGTGAGAGAAATAGTGGCTAATGAGAGTAGGTTTTGTTATTAGTTTTTGTTTTGAGAGGAATGATAGTTTAGGTTTAAGACAGGTTTGTGAAATTTTACATTTATTAAATAGTAGGATATATGACTTAAGTAGGTTGGCTGATATGCTAGAGAAGCTATTTGTTTGCTTTTTAAAGACTGTGCTAGATGTAGTTGATTTTTTGATTACAAATATTTTTTGGGATTTGATTGAAGTGGAATGTGTAAGAAGTAAGAGAGCTAGAGTAAGGAATAGGAGGAAGAGTATGGTGGGGTTAGGGTATACTATTTTGAGGAATAATAATAAGATTGAGAGTTAAGAAAAGAAAAGATCTGGCAGGAGAGGGAATTAGTATGGGGTGAGTAGAATGAGAATGAGTTAGAATTGAGGCTTAGGGGCGGGAAGTGTTAGAGATGTAGGTGAGGCTATGTGTTATTGGATAGAATGTTAGAAAGGGTGGGGAGTGTGAGAGAATAATGTGAGGCTATATATGATTGGACAGAGTGTGGAAAGGGGGGAGTTAAGGTACGTATAAATGTAATTGAAGAGGGGGTGGGTAGGAATTTGGATAGGGGAGCAGAGTGAGTCTAAGTGGAATGGGCTGTACATGATCAGAGCTGAGCACAAAAAAACAATTAGTAAGTAAAACGCAGCTTGAGCAGGAGTTGAGTTTTGTAGAGAGCAGTTCAAATAACCTACGGAAAAATAGTCACAAGATAGAGAAGTTTTCTGCTGTTATCTCTTGAGGTAGATTAAAAAAAAAGAAAAAACTAAGCAAATAGTTTTTTATAGCATGAGTAAGAGAGAGACAAATAACATGAGTGAGCTTAATAGTATTACAAATCTAATTAGATATAATGGAGCTGACGTAAGTACAGTATGCAGTGTGTCCATAAAAATAGTTTTAGATTGGACTAAAATATAACAGTAAATTAGTAAGAGAATGCTGGACTGCTTAAAGGGTGTGGGTGTTAGAAAGAACAAAAAAAGAGTTGTTGCCCTGATAATAGAAAAAAGGAATACCTCTTACCCAGACAGAGTAAGTTAGAGCTTATAAGGAAATACTGGATGGGGAAAGAGATTATAAACGTGTTTTTGTCTCCATGGTTGATTGACCATGGATTTAATTTATATAAGTAAGAGAGTTTGGGGGTGTGAGGGGGAAAAACATTTTTTATGTTGTATTTGTTATGGAGAAGGTTTTATATCAAATGAGTTTTCAATTAAATGCACTTAACCATTTGGGATTCAATTAAATGTCATACCCACCCCCAAAGTATTGTGGCACAGTGGCAAGTTTAAGATGTTCCTCTTTTGATGGTTTAATTTACTTGATAGTCAGTGGTATTAACTTTTAGTGGTGGGGGTGGCAGATACAGCTATAATTATTCTGTGTTAATTAATATGATTTCTCTTTTTTCTACAGAACTAATGCAGATCAGAACCTGTGCAGGTATGAAACTTTCCTCATGTCAAATTACTATCTGTGAATAACCTTTGGAATATTTAATTTTTATTTACTTATTTTAAATTTTACTTTAGTTTTACCTAGTTCATATCTCTTCCGACTGTCCTCCCTTTCCTGTCTGTCTCACTGTTCAGTCGTGGTTACCCTAGAGCATGGGAATAGCAACCAGATTGTAAATGGCCTTGATGCAATGATATATAACTGGAGAAGGTCTTGAGTCAAAACAGGGACATCATGTCAAGTGTTTGCTATTTTCCCTAGGAGATGGAAATAGAACATTATAGTCATGACTGATCATATGAGATCCAGCCTTTGCATTGTTGCAGGTGATTTTGCCTAAGTGGGATTATTCTGCAACCAGTTTGATGAAATTAACTTGCTGGGAACCAGTCTGTTTGATAGAGGACTACATTCAATAATTAAAAAAAGGCATTTCACTGCGAGGCAGAACCGCCAACACTGTCCATATAGGGGACTCAACTTCATATACTTGGAAGAGTGTTTTCTGTATCTGGGGTGAAAGGTGCATTACTGTGGGTGTTGTGGTGAGTGCTGGCGTTGGCACCCCCACACATTCCTACACACACACAGACATATGTATATAGAGAGAGAGAAATAATCTCAAGCACGCATGTACTTGCACATATCTACATATTACTTAACATGGAAATATTTTTCCTGCACTCAGTGAAAGTTGTCTTCGTTTGAGAATATTGCACTTGCTGAATCAAGTTAATTGAAGTGGAACTGACAAACTATGCAAATGTTTTTTTCTTTTTGATTTTTGGTATGCATATTATGGAAACAATTCATCCAACAAGGTAAAAGATAATGCAATATCTCCAACAAACTTCCCTTGGCATACACTGCCTTCGGTTTGAGCAGACAATTCATTTTGGAAATATAGAATTACAAAGAACCTGAAAAGCTTTATTTGTTTGGGAGGGGGCTGTATCCATCTTTAAAAATCTGCTCACTTCTACAATGACACAGCCGAAGGCTAGAAATGAAAGCAAGAACTTTCACTTCTAAATTGATATACTATGGTGATGCCTGCCAATGCTACAGTCACCAATTTCCAAAATATATTTTTTCATTGTCTAGGAAAAAAGAGCATAAATTTGATCTACAGTACTTATAGCCTTTCACTTCAAGCTCTGTGCTCACAAGGAAAGTAATAAGATGGTACGAGGTAATAACTGTCATGCTTCTTAGATTTGTGGGTAAACTTAGTGAGAGAAAGAGGTAACATTTGTGGGGCCATTTAAGAATTTATGACTATTCTGATTTCAAAATGAGTAGAGGTTACTAAATCTTTTTCCCTACAGAAGGGATGAAATATTGAGTTCCAGAATCCTCCATCAGTCAATATTTCTAAACCTTTATCCTTTTTATAATTTCTGTTTACAAACATTTAGATGCATTCCTGAAATTTCACACAGGTTTCAATAGTCTCAGCCACAGATGTATTGTACTTGTTATCTGTAGGATGCTGATGCCCAATTTATTTATGTTATTTTTTTAACTTTTGCATATGGAAAATGAATGCAAAACTCAATCCTTTGAATATTTTAAGATAAATGCATTGCACATTTCAGTACAAAATTTCATTTTTATCTGAAATTCTAACCATAGATTTCTGATTGTAGTATCACTGAGATTGGATCCTGCTACAAGTCATTCATACTTGATACTGTCGGAGGACAGGAGCAGTGTGTTCTATAGTAAAGATCGTCAAGATGTGCCTGACAATCCCAAGAGATTTGACATTAATGTTTGTGTGCTGAGCGAACAAGGCTTTACAACAGGGCAACACTACTGGGAAGTTGATGTAAGGAACAAGACAGACTGGAGACTTGGGATAGCTCGAGATTCTGTGAACCGCAAAGGAATATTTACACTGTTACCCAAAAATGGATACTGGCTTCTTTGGCTCAGAAATGGCAGGGAACTTAAAGCCCTATGTTCTCCAACAATTTCTCTGGCAATGGAATCTAGACCTGCAGTAATTGGGATTTACTTGGACTATGAGGCAGGTCTACTGTCTTTCTACAATGCTGAAAACATGACTGTTCTCTTCACATTTCATGAAACCTTCACTGACAAACTCTATCCATTTTTTAACCCTTCTGACAATGAGGATGGAACTAACCCAGACCCATTGCAGATACACCCTGTAAATCTGAGAAGCAGAGCTTTCATCACAGGAAGAAACGGTCTTTGACACAACTGCACATACATACATACATACATACACACACACACACACACACACACACACACACACACACACACACACACACACACACACAAAGGCCAGTCTGTTACATGATAAGTATGTTGCTTACTTTTGCACAGTATAAATACATTTCAGGTCAAACAGTGAAATATGAAACTGCATTATAGTGTTATTGTATTTAATATTTTATTTATAACTTTTTGTGACACAGTCACAAAACCTGTTCAATATGTAACATATTAGATGTTATATATCAAACCAGATGTTACATTTGTAAGTTTAACCAATAAATGTTGCATTATTTCCATTTTTTTCATTTTATTTACTAAATATTGTCATTTTATTCTAAAGAGAACTTTGGAAAAAAACGAAATTGTAATTTCCTATTGTACATCTTTGAACATAATATTCTTCCTTAGTACATTTTTAAAAACTATTTATAACAAAGCATGTATTTTAAATGTCTAAGTTATTTTATCTTTTTAGCATTAAGACATGTTTTTCCAATATCTGTATCCAGCACTTCCAGTCTGCAAAGTAAGATATGAAGTATCACTTGGTAGATGCATGTTCCTTGTGTTAAGGGCAGAATTAAAATAACTTGACTCTGCTGAGCCAGCAGTAGTGGATGGATTTCTACCTTCCCCATCTTGGACAAAATTCAGGAAAGGACTTAAGTCTCTGGAGGATTTGCTCTGTGGCAAGAGAAGGTCCATGTTTATATATATATCTCAACACATATGGGATGACTACTAAATCTCGGTAATACTAAAAACAAAAAAAAAAACATTTTTGAAAGCATATGCAGGGGTGGCAAACCCCCACACCCTCTGCAGCTTAAATATACCAACTCCAAGATCGGACCACAGTGGACTGAATGCTAAAATAGTTCTGTGCAGAGTGGAATGGAAATTTTGCTATTCACTCCACTGTAGTGCTATTTTGGAGTTGGTATATTTAAGTGCAGGGGGTGTGAGTGGGGTGCAGCCCCCCTGCATACACCTATCTAAATCTTTTTTTTTTTTACATTTATTTTTTTTTTTACTTTCGAGATTACGGAATCTTGAGATTCTGGTCTTGGGTATTCAGAGTCTCGAGATTCCGTAATTCAAGATTTAGTAGTGATCCTATATATATATATATATATATATATATATATATATATATATATATATATATATATATATATATATATATATATATATATAAATAATTCATATCGGCGAGATGATATGATTGAATTTCTGAAAACTTGAACAGGGGGGCAAGTCCTCATGCAACCCCCACACCCCCTGCTAATTATATATACCAACTCAAACTTTGCATTACATTGAGGAAAATGGTAACTTTCTTGATCCCCACTGTATCACAATCTCCAATCAAAAGACTTGGAAAAGAAAGCATTTTCTAGTGGGAAACTTTTGGCAGTTATTGTATACTAAATTGCTTGGATTTTCTTAAGTCACAGCTTGCAGGTGTAACCTTTTAAGTGAAACTGCCCAACCAGAAAAGAAGGACTGTCAGTCTCTGGGTAAAGTTGCTTTCTAAAGAACTAACTTTTCAGAAAAACAACTTCTGCATACCACAGTGAGAAGGTACGGAAACGTTTCTAAGTTCCTAAAAGTTTAACAACATAAAGTTCACTGTGCTTATTGAAAGAGCTCAGCTTTGAGCTCAGCTCACTGTGCTTATTGAAAAACCTCAGCTTTGGCCGGCTAAGAACTTGGTTATATTCAACTGGACGTATAAGAGAATTTAAGTACCTTTATCTGCACTTTTTAAAAAAAAAATACAGTATTTAATTTGATTTAAACTGTGTTGAAGGAATATTTAACTGAAGTGGCAGTTATTCTGCTCTTCAGTACCTTGAACTGAAGCTAGTGTTGCTGAATTTTGTTATTTGCTAGTAATTACAGGTGTGGGGGAAGCCGCATTCTTTGATTTCCTGTCCTTGCCTATTTAAATGGTGCATTGTGAAATATTTTCTGCTTAAAAAACCTCAGCTTTGGCCGGCTAAGAACTTGGTTATATTCAACTGGATGTATAAGAGAATTTAAGTACCTTTATCTGCACTTTTTTTAAAAAAAAAATACAGTATTTAATTTGATTTAAACTGTGTTGAAGGAATATTTAACTGAAGTGGCAGTTATTCTGCTCTTCAGTAACTTGAACTGAAGCTAGTGTTGCTGAATTTTGTTATTTGCTAGTAATTACAGGTGTGGGGTAGCCACATTCTTTGATTTCCTGTCCTTGCCTATTTAAGTGGTGCATTGTGAAATATTTTCTGCTTAAAAACCTCAGCTTTGGCCAGCTAAGAACTTGGTTATATTCAACTGGATGTACAAGAGAATTTAAGTACCTTTATCTGCACTTTTTAAAAAAAAATACAGTATTTAATTTGATTTAAACTGTGTTGTAGGAATATTTAACTGAAGTGGCAGTTATTCTGCTCTTCAGTAACTTGAACTGAAGCTAGTGTTGCTGAATTTTGTTATTTGCTAGTAATTACAGGTGTGGGGTAGCCACATTCTTTGATTTCCTGTCCTTGCCTATTTAAGTGGTGCATTGTGAAATATTTTCTGCTTAAAAACCTCAGCTTTGGCCGGCTAAGAACTTGGTTATATTCAACTGGACGTATAAGAGAATTTAAGTACCTTTATCTGCACTTTTTTAAAAAAAATACAGTATTTAATTTGATTTAAACTGTGTTGAAGGAATATTTAACTGAAGTGGCAGTTATTCTGCTCTTCAGTAACTTGAACTGTAGCTAGTGTTGCTGAATTTTGTTATTTGCTAGTAATTACAGGTGTGGGGGTAGCCACATTCTTTGATTTCCTGTCCTTGCCTATTTAAGTGGTGCATTGTGAAATATTTTCTGCTTAAAACCTCAGCTTTGGCCGGCTAAGAACTTGGTTATATTCAACTGGACGTATAAGAGAATTTAAGTAACTTTATCTGCACTTTTTAAAAAAAAAATACAGTATTTAATTTGATTTAAACTGTGTTGAAGGAATATTTAACTGAAGTGGCAGTTATTCTGCTCTTCAGTAACTTGAACTGAAGCTAGTGTTGCTGAATTTTGTTATTTGCTAGTAATTACAGGTGTGGGGTAGCCACATTCTTTGATTTCCTGTCCTTGCCTATTTAAGTGGTGCATTGTGAAACATTTTCTGCTTAAAAACCTCAGCTTTGGCCGGCTAAGAACTTGGTTATATTCAACTGGACGTATAAGAGAATTTAAGTACCTTTATCTGCACTTTATAAAAAAATACAGTATTTAATTTGATTTAAACTGTGTTGAAGGAATATTTAACTGAAGTGGCAGTTATTCTGCTCTTCAGTAACTTGAACTGAAGCTAGTGTTGCTGAATTTTGTTATTTGCTAGTAATTACAGGTGTGGGGGTAGCCACCTTCTTTGATTTCCTGTACTTGCCTATTTAAGTGGTGCATTGTGAAATATTTTTTGCTTAAAAACCTCAGCTTTGGCTGGCTAAGAACTTGGTTATATTCAACTGGATGTATAAGAGAATTTAAGTATCTTTATCTGCACTTTTTTTTAAAAAAAATACAGTATTTAATTTGATTTAAACTGTGTTGAAGGAATATTTAACTGAAGTGGCAGTTATTCTGCTCTTCAGTAACTTGAACTGAAGCTAGTGTTGCTGAATTTTGTTATTTGCTAGTAATTACAGGTGTGGGGGTAGCCACATTCTTTGATTTCCTGTCCTTGCCTATTTAAGTGGTGCATTGTGAAATATTTTCTGCTTAAAAACCTCAGCTTTGGCCGGCTAAGAACTTGGTTATATTCAACTGGACGTATAAGAGAATTTAAGTACCTTTATCTGCACTTTTTTTAAAAAAAAATACAGTATTTAATTTGATTTAAACTGTGTTGAAGGAATATTTAACTGAAGTGGCAGTTATTCTGCTCTTCAGTTATTCCCACCCACCCTCCCTGTTTTTGTTTTGGTGTTAATCTTAGTGGCCTTGAAACTGCCCGCCCCTCAGCCTGCCTCTGGGCCCATCTCATTTGCTCACTCAACTGAGTGCAGTGAGATCATATTCTGATTTTAGGCACTCCTACTGTGTACAAAGAGAGCATCTGGGAAACAGACAAAAAAAAAATTAAGCTTATTTCCTGCCTTTCCTGTTAAGTAGTATAGACTATTTGTAGGCTTCTGAGCCCCCAAGCCCTTCAGTGTTTGAGGGAAGCCTTCTAGCTTGTTTTTTTTCTTATAACTAGCCAGTTTTCTAGTTTCAGCACTCAAATCTGTTTCTTTGATCTCAGCACTTGTTCAGATTAAAAAAAAAAAAAAAAAATTTCATCTGCTTTTACTGTACTTGTGTTTCTACCTACTTTATTTTACTTTTGCATCATCTTAAAAATACTCAATTGTATTTATTACTGCTTGGTGTAACTCATTCTAAGCCTTTTGGTTTAAACACTTGGGCTTCGGAGCAGTTGTTTTGCACTGAGAGGGTTTGTGGTCTGCACTGTTGTGGCAGAACAGGTAGCTTACATCCTTCTAGGTTGGGAACTGCTGATCGAGGGCTCTGTGTCTGTTATTCTGAAAGTGTATTAATTCTGGTTTAAGCACTTGGGCTTTCAGGCCAGTTATTTTACATTAAGAGGGTTTGTGGTCTGCACTCTTGTGGGAGGAGAGGCTGGACTCTGCCCTTCTGAGCTGGGAATTTCTGATTAAAGGCTTATAGTGCATGCATATCTGAACTGCTTCTTACTGAAGTTGGTGCGCCTTGTTTGCTGTGGCATAGACTGGATTCAGGCCTGCTGGATCTAGCTTTGTTTGTGTAACTTGAGCACTAATCCAGACATTCTCTAAAGTATTCAATTGTATTTATTACTGCTTGGTTGTAACTTGATTAAAGTGTAGCTATCATTCTAAGTCTTTTGGATTAAGCACTTGGGCTTCAGACCAGTTGTTTTACATTAGGAAGGTTTGTGGCAAGCACTGTGGTGGCAGGACAGGTAGCTTTCATCCTTCTAAGTTGGGAACTGCTGATTGAGAGCCCAGTGTCCAAGTGTATTAGTTCTGGTTTAGGCACTTGGGCTTCAGGCCAGTTATTTTACATTAAGAAGGTTCATGGTCTGCACTCTTGTGGGAGAAGAGGCTGGACTCTGCCCTTCTGAGCTGGGAATTTCTGGTTAAAGGTTTATAGTGCCTGAATATTTGAACTGTATCTTACTGAAATTGGTACACCTTGTTTGTTCTAGCATAGACTAGATCCAGGCCTGCTGAATCTAGCTTTGTTTATATGCTTGCTGTTTGTTTGCTTGTTATTTCCCTGGAAGCTAATTCCACCTAATACACGGCTTCTCAGCGCTTCTGTGGATCACTAGTGATATCTGCATTGCTTACTGTACTTATTTCCTTGTTTCACTTGAAAGAAAGTTACTGTTTGTCGTTTTTGCATTTAGTTACTTGTAACACACTGCACTCAAGTTACCTGGCACTTGCTCACTAAAGCAATTATATAAGTCAGCACTAAAAATTAAAAGCACTACACCCTCACTCCCCACTGGCCCTTGTTTTCAATTATTAAGGAATTCCAAATATTATTCTAGCATGTCCAAAGGTCAGTTGTCAATCTCCTCTCCGGTCCAGCTGGTGAATCTGGGAATCTTGAGGCAATGTTATAACTGCCTCATGTACACAGACAACCCTCTCCTCCTCCCACATAACACAAATACTTGTAGAGATGCAGCTATTTAGCCAAACTGGAGGCTGAGCTCTCTCAACTCAGGACTGGCAAGACCAGACAGGAGGAGAAGGCAACTACACACACCACAAAACCAGCCTCACATAATGCTACCACACCACTGAATCAAATACATAAACACACAAAGACATACTCGGAGGCTCTGAGTAAAAATTTACCTAAACAGCAGAGGCCTCCAAAGCAGACACCCAAACAACTGCTACCTCAAGACACCCCACAAGCAACACATAAACCACAAAAGCAGTGTGCAAAGCAGTCACAGCCCTTAAGGCCAAATACAACACCAAACATACTTGTCATAGGTGACTCCATAGTCAGACACACTGATGTCCCACTCACCAGGCTGAACAAGGAGAGGGTCACAGTAAGCTGCCTATCGGGCGCTAGAATCCGCCACATAACACAAGCAGTCGGGTCACTCCACGGCAAGTACAAATATGACACAGTCATTGTCCATGCTGGTGTGAACGACCTGAGATGTACCTCCCTGGACTACATGAAAAGAGACATAGAGGAGCTCTCTGATTATATAGCCCAGGCAGATATGACCCTGACCCTGAGCAGTATCATTCCTTCACCAAGAATGATGCCACAATATAGAGACAAGATGATCAGCTTTAACAATTGGCTTAATGTCTGGTGTCATTCAAAGGGGATCCAGTGTCTGTCTGCCTGGGATGACATGCTTGACAAGCCACGCTGCTTCGCGAGGGACGGCTTGCATCTGTCACCCCTGGGATTCCGGATATTGGCTAAGGCTCTTGCCACCCCCATAGTGCCTTTTTTAGGCAAGGCTCAAATTCTAAACCTACCACCCTAGAAAACAAAAATGGGAAGAAACTGAGGGTAATGCTGCTCAATGCCAGAAGTCTAAATCTCAAAATGCATGCACTCGAGGCCCTTCTCAGTATGGAGAACATCGATGTCTGTGCTGTAACTGAAACCTGGTTCAAGGCTCCTGAGAGCACCCTGGCACTATTAGGTTTTACCTCATATCATGCATTCCAGCCCCAAAACCCGGACCACACCACAAAAGGAGGGGGTGTATCCATATTCATAAAGGATACCCACACCTCCAGGTTGGTGGCAACGCACGAAGCTTCGGAAACCATCCAGGTGCAACTAACCATAGGCAAAACTGCTCTACAAATTGTAGCATGCTACAGGCCAACCTCTCAAACTCAGGAACCCCACACAGCCTTCCTGAAGACACTGGAGGGTATAAATGTATCTCCAAACACCATCATATTGGGTGACTTCAACTATCCGAATATAGACTGGGAACATTACTCAAGCCCTAACTTTCTAGCCCAACGGTTCCTGGAGTTCATAAATTCAAATGCCATGGAACAGCTAGTCACTGTTCCCACAAGAGGAGAAAATATACTAGATCTCATTATCACAAACATGGGGACAAAATGCTCCACACCGGAAGTATATCCCTCATTGGTGAGATCTGATCATAAACTAATCTCACTGGAAATCCACATCCCCCCCACCCCAAACAAAAAGACCACAGTGAAGAACTTTTCTAAAGCAAACTTCACACTACTCAAGGCTGGTGTGGTATCCTTCAAGGCCCCGAGCCAGTGGAAACCACAACCCAAGCTGCGGAAGCCCTTACAAATGCCTTCTATGAACACCTCCAGGACTGCATGGATCAGGCAATCCCAAATAAAACCAAGACTCTTTCCACAAAGGGCAAACGTCCAGTCTGGTGGACCCCAGCCATTAACAAACTTTACAATAAGAGGAGAAAGCTATTACATGATAGAACAAAATCCATAAAAGGGAAGTCACCCCTGATCATTATTAGTAAAAAAATACGAGCACTCATAAAATCAACTAAGGCCAATTTTGAGAGAAAAATTGCCATGGATTCAAAGGACAATCATAAGGCCTTTTTCAGCTATGTTAGGAACCTGGGTGAAAACTCCCAGATATACTCAGAATTAGTCCAAAATGATACAAAAATCACTGAACCCACAGACATTGCCAACATACTGGCAGACAGGTTCAGTGCAAACTTCACCCCCCTCCCCCCCCCTAAAGGAGAGATAACTATCCCAGCGGAGTGTAGCCTCCCAGACATCTCAAATGCGCAGGTGAAAGCTGCTCTCTCTAAAGCTAAAAACACAGCATCAATGGGACTGGATGGTGTCCCCGGCTGTGTGCTACATGAGCTAAATGAGGAATTAAACCCGCACATAAGGCAGCTGTTTAATCTCAGCCTTACCACAGGATACGTGCCCAAGGAGTGGCGTACGGCAACTGTGGTCCCACTCCACAAAGGCGGTGCCTCTACGGACCCTGGTAATTACCGCCCCATAAGCTTAACAAGTCTAGTCTGCAAAGCTATGGAGAGGATCAAAATGGAGCTCATAAACAAAGATATGGGGGACTTGCAGACACTGGACCCGACCCAGTTTGGCTTCGTCAAGGGAAGATCATGCCTTTTGAACTTGGTCGACTTCTTCGAAACAGTCACCAAGGTCATTGATGAGGGAAAGGCAGTCCATACAGCCTACCTTGACCTTGCAAAGGCTTTCGACACAATACCCCACTCGGGTATTGTAGAAAAACTTACCAGCTTAAATGTAAACCCATATGTCACAAGATGGGTTGCAAACTGGCTTAAGGACAGAACCTATAGGGTTAGAGTTGCTGGCGCTATGTCAGACTCCAAGCCGGTCACAAGTGGTGTCCCACAGGGCTCGGTCCATGGCCCCCTATTGTTCGGCATCTACTTCTCAGAAGTACAGGCCAACATGGGAGGACTTTGGCTGACAAAGTTTGCAGACAACTGCAAACTGGGCGCCATAGTGGAAAGTGCATCGGACACGGATATCCTTCAGAAGGGACTCACGGAAACAGATAGCTGGTGCCAGAGCCATGGCCTGAAGTTAAACGCCAAAAAATGTATAGTCATACCCTTCGGGAAAAACAAGGTAACCCCAAGCTACCATATAGGTGGCTATCCACTAAGCACAGAAGAGGTTATCTGGGACCTGGGGACCAAGGTTGACAGTGGCCTTTCTTTTGACACTCACATTGCTAAAGTGGTTAGAAAGACCTTCTACATTGCCCACCTGATCATGAAGGGATTCACATCCAGATCTAGTGAGGTCATTGTTCCCCTGTACTCTTCACTTATCAGACCAATGATCGAGTACAATGCCCCATTCGGGATGTATCTCACCCGACATCTGCAGCAATTGGAGAGACCCCAAAAGTTCCTCACCAAAAGGATAAAGGGACTCCAAAATCTGTCATATACTGCCAGATTGAAGAAACTCCAGCTCTATTCAGTCGCATACCATCTGCTCAGAGGTGACATGTGCCTGACATACAAGGCCATGTCCAACCCGGAATTAATGGACATGCTCCACCTCAAAAAATCCAAATCCACCAAAACCACTAGAGCAAGTGACTTAAACCTTAGCACGGACATAAATAGGACATGCTGGAGGGATAGATTTATCACTCAGAGACTCCCTATGCTGTGGAATAAAATCCCAGTCCATGTGAGGCAGAGCACCTCGCTGGCTCTGTTCAAGAGAAATCTTGACCTGTGGATGGGAGATCGTAGGTTTACCCCAGGAATCATCTCTGTGTCACTGCTGGACAGAGGCACAACAAACTAATGGGCACAGTAGTATAAGCCACAAAAATTTGGGCTAGGCTTATAAATGCCTTAGGGCGGATAGCCTAGTATAAACCTATGAACCTATGAACCTATAAGAGGTATTGTTAAATAAATTCTGAATTAGAGTTCTAATAGAGTCAAAAGGCTTGTCATTGCCACACCCCAAACAGAATCATAGAAACAGAAGGTAGATACTGAGGAAAAAAAATTCTTAAAGAAGTTTGCTTACCAAAATAAGTGGTTAGCAAATGTTTGAAAGTTTGTTTATCAAATGGCACTAATGGTAAATTCTTAAAATGCTACTTAAAAAAAAGATTTGTATAGTGAATGTACTAAAGTGACAAATTACATTTTTGAGAAAAGTGTGCTTTCAGTATGAAACATATGCTCTAAAGATAGCAGTGAAACAGGTAACTAAAAGTTGGGTACGTGCAAACAGTGAGTACTGCAAAGCTGTGTTGAAGTCTCAGACTACAGAAAGTAACTTACTGCAATTAAAATGTAAATGCATAAGCAATGAACTCAAGAACTGTGGCTTCCAAGTACGTATGACTTAGAGAAAGCTTGGAAATTCTTTGCAAACTATGAAAACTTGTGTGTTTAAAAAACGTGAAGCAGTAACTAATGTGCTGAGTGTTAAAAAATATTTTCATGGTGGCACAGTCTTTATTAGGAAACAGTGTGATGAGTAAATCGTTATAATAGCGTGCTGAGAATATAAGCATGACAACTTTGCAGTGTGTACACTGCAAAATGGTGACTACACTGTTTGCTTTAAAATGCAGCCCAAACAACATAGTTTCAGTGGTGTGTTGCTTTTGAAAAAGTGCAAATGTGCTGATGCACACATTTAATAAACCAAGTACCATTTTTGTACTATTCATCCTGTGGCTAACGACAAAGTCTATGGGGAAGTTTTATTGAATGTGAATAAATTGCCTGTTGGAATGACAGAACTCAAACCAATGAGAATCATTGCAATGAAAAACAAATTGTTGGGCACAAAGCTGACAGCTTTAGAGTATGCAGAGTGGTGTCTTAACAAGGTGCTGATGCATTTCAGGGTAAAGACTGTTAGAACATCAAAAAAGAGCACTGCTTATACAAACCTGACATAGGTTCATAGGTAGGTACTAGGCTATTGGCCCTGGGGCCTATACAAGCCCAGCCTAAAAGGTACCCTTGTTTTTTGCCACCCAAGAAAATTATTTTCCTGTGCCACTGTCTCGCAGAGCCACAGAGTTGTGCTAACTTTACCCCTCTGTCATCCCCTAAAGGGCCCATCTCTATACCAGAAGAATGCAAAGTTCCTGTAATCATGGCTGCACAGGTAGAAACACACTATCCAAAGCCAAGAACACAGAATCCATGGGACCTGACGACATCCCAGGCTGTGTTCTACATGAACTACAGAACTAACTGGCACCCCACCTAATTACCCTGTTCAATCATAGCCTCACCTCAGGCTATGTGCCCACTGAATGGTGCACAGCGACAGTTATCCCACTCCACAAAGGGGGAGACACCACAGACCCCGGAAACTACCACCCCATTAGCCTAACGAGCCTGGTCTGCAAGGCTATGGAGCGTATCATCATGGAACTTATAAACAATGACATTAGTAATCTCCAAACTCAAGACCCCACCCAGTTCGGGTATGTAAAAGGCAGATCATGTCTCCTAAACCTGATAGACTTCTTTGAAGCAGTCACCAAAGCCGTAGATGAGGGTAAGGTGGTTCACACAGCCTATCTAGATCTCGCCAAGGCTTTTGACACCATCCCCCACTCTGGAATTGTAGATAAACTCACTAAACTAGGTATAAATCCCTATGTCACAAGATGGGTTGCCAACTGGCTCACTGACAGAACCCACACTGTGAAAGTAGCAGACTCCAAATCCAGCTTCAGACCAGTGACAAGTGGAGTACCACAGGGTTCAGTCCTGGGTCCTCTCCTGTTTGGTATCTACTTCTCTGAAGTACAGGCCAAAACAGAAGGTCTTTGGCTAACAAAGTTCACAGATGATTGCAAACTAGGAGCCATAATCAAAACTCCAAAAGATGTGGACATCCTACAAAAGGGCATTGCTGAGACAGATGCCTGGTGTCAAAGCCATGGCCTCAAGCTCAATGCCAAAAAGTGCATTGTCATTCCTTTTGGTAAAAACTCAGTACCCATGAACTACCACATAGGTGGTAGTCTACTTAACACTGAAAGTGTGATAAGAGACCTTGGGACACAGGTGGACAGTAGTCTCTCCTTTGATAATCACATTGCCACAGTAGTCAGGAAATCCTTCTATGTGGCACACCTCATCACAAAAGGTTTCTCATCCAGGAAAAAAGAGGTAATTGTTCCCCTCTACTCATCACTCATTAGACCCATTATAGAGTACAATGCCCCTTTTGGTATGTACCTCACAAGACATCTACAACAACTGGAAAGGCCACAGAAATACCTCACAAAGAGGATTACCAGCCTGAAAGAGATGCCCTATGCAGACCATCTCAAAAAACTGCAGCTTTACTCCATTGCATATCGCCTACTCAGAGGCGATCTCTGCCTAACACACAAAGCTATGTCAAACCCAGAGCTTTTAGACATGCTCCACTTAAAGAAATCTCAATCCCTGCGAGCTACACACTCTAGGGACCTAAACCTCGTCACCACAATAAACAGAACATGATGGAGGGATAGATTCCTGTCCCAGAGACTTCCCATACTCTGGAACAAACTACCTATCTATATCAAACAAAGCTCCTCATAAGCAAAATCTTGATGATTGGATGGGAGATAGGAAATTCACCCCGGGGATCACTTCTGTGACTCTGCTCGACAGTGGCACAGGAAAATAATTTTCTTGGGTGGCGAAAGCCAGTGTACCTTTGGCTAGGCTTATATAGGCCCTAGGGTCAATAGCCTAGTACCTACCTATGAACAAAGTTTAGGTCCCTAGAGCATGTAGCATGGAGGGATTGGGATTTCTTTAAGTGGAGCATGTCCAACAGCTCTGGGTTTGACATAGGATTGTATGTTAGGCATACATTTAATGCATTTGTGAAATGTTATGTGCTTAAAGCAAGTGCAAAAACTCACTGTCTGCTGATGTATTCTGAAAAAGAATTGTATTGCTCTTAAAAGATTGTTCAGTAGAAACTGTTGAAAGCTGTGTGTGCTCAAACTTCGTTTGTTGAGAAGCAAATGCAAAAGAAAAGAAATGTCTAGCTTGTAGAAAGCACTGACAAATGTTGAAACTTTATGAGGCACTTAATCTTATTCGAAGTTGTCTGTTACAAAAGGTATACATTTATTCAGCACTGAATTGTACTAGGTGATGTAGGAAAATATTTCTTCTTACAGAATAGTAGTCCGGTATCTGTGCAAAGTGTATGAGATGCATATGGTAACAGCAAGTCTACTTGAGTAGTGAGCTGTTAATACTGAGGCATTATACTTATAAGAAAATTTGTCCTGTACCCATATGAAGACCATCTCCAAGAATAAAAGTGAGCCTTTGAGGCAATTCAAGTGTAAAAAAAAATAAAGAAAAAAATACTAAGAAATGAAAAGTCTTAATAAAAGTTATATTGCAAAATCAAGCATACAGTACAATTGTATTCTTGAACTAACAACCCCCTGTAAAAATCTGGATGTTAAAGTCTAAAATGTATCTTTGGAAGAAGCAATCACTAAAATAAAACAATGTTGGTCAACTTTTGCATTTCATGCTAAACTAATGCAAGAATGTCATACTGTTGATGTACTGAAATTGTTGCAACATTTGGGCTTATAACTTTTAAAACTGGAATAATGAATTTATTGAAGTTATTTATCTGGATTGAATTGTGAGTTATTTTGCCTGAATTGAGCTGTGAGTTATATACCTGAAGTGGATTGTGAGTTTTTGTCTGAAATTAACTCTGAGCTATTTACCTGAATTTATGTGCGAGTTATTGAACCATTTATGGTATGTGAAAGGTTTGCTGCCATATAATGAGCTTTAACATGTTGTAACTGTAAATAAGGTTACAAAACTATACAATGCAGTGGTAGCTTTGTCACCTCACAGAAAGAGGCTCTCTGGTTCGATTCTCAGCTGGGGTGCATTCTGTGTGGAGTCTGCGTGTCTTCCCTGCATTTGTGTGGGTTTCCTCTGGGTGTTCCGGTTTCCTCCCACTTTACAAAGACATGCACCTAGAATGTTTCTCCTCAGGCCACTGCTGAAAATTGGCTTTGTTCCAAGTCAAACTTTCCTGGTTAAGAAATAATGAATAAATAAAATAAAAATAAATAAATAAAGTGCCCTGAACCTGAGTTATGTACATCCATGGTGTTGACTTGCTACAGTACATACAGAAACACAGACACACCATTGTTTTCATGAGCATGAAGAATGCTCCATCTGTTAAAAGATGCACAAATGACTGTTAGCCTCTGAACAACTTGCTCTTCACAAGTAGGAATTTCATTCAATGTACAGGCTGAGAAAAAAATGATAGACATGAAAAAACAGTAACTTAGAGATGAACATCGAAGCATGATTCTGTAAGTGCAAGCAACTTCAGTAACTAAAGGACTGAAGCAGCAAGTTTTGTGTTTTGTTTTATAATAGCTACTTAATGATGCAGAGATCTGCAGTGATATCACAGTGACGAGTGCTTCACATGATGTTTAAGTTACTCTGACTATAATTTTAGATAATCATTCATTTGTATACACATAGCAACAAACAGATTGCAAGTCCAGTAGACCACGTCAAAAATAAATCTCTCTTGATTTTCAGTGTGTTTGCGTGTAGCACAGACAGAAGATGCATGCAAAATAAAGATGGATATCATGAATTTCAACATGACTTTGCAGGATTCTGCAGTGTATATGACTGAGAATACCAACTTGAAGGGAATTTGACTGCAATTTCTTTCATATTCATCATAGCCCAACTTCTGTGTGGCACCTACACACCTAGAGATGTGTGTTTGAAAAAAAAAATGTATATTGTCACCATTAAAACAATGATTGATATAACTTAGCATGGGACTGCAGTGTACGTTGCGGAGTATATGTGTGAGAGCAGCATGGTGAAATAGATTATTGTGAAGAGAAAGAGAGGTGTAAGCAGGCTGTCAATGTAAAGGCAAAGCAAATGCATAGCTCATTGTTAAAATGATAACTGATATAGCTTTCCAGGGGGCTGCAGTGTGTATGGCTGACAGTAGTAAATTAAAATACTTTACTATTTTGTAAGTTCTCTTATATTTATCAACATCAAACATCCACAGTATATACAAAGAGTGGCTATTCTGGGGTGGTAGTGGAGTAAGTGGGCTATGTATGTGAAAGCAAAGGCAGTTGTATGACTATTTCTAAAATGACCATCAATATTGCTTGCTTTTTAAGGCAGCAAGCTGAAATACATTGGCATGGCTGTAATTCCATTCACAAGTATCAGCGTTGTAAAGGGAAAGTGTGTACGTTTTTTTTTTTTTGGTTTTTTTTGGTGGGGAGTTGTGTGGTAGGTCAGATATGTATGAAATCAGAGACAGTCATATAATTGATATTAATCCAAGCATTCATATGGCTTGTCAAGTGGCTGCAGTCTGTGTGCCTTAAAGCAGCTAACACAAACCAAGAAGAAACTTTGTAGTTTGGAGGGTGTGATGTTCACTTCCTAAATTATGTTATGCATATAGTTTGCATACTTGATTTTTCTGAGACATCGGGGGATATGAAGAATTTTTCTTTTTAAAGCAGCTAACTCACATGCATTACAGTAACCTTAATTACAAATGCTTTATAAGCTTACCCATTAAGGTGGGTAGACAGCTGTTGTTTTTGCAGGGCTAAAGTGGTACATGATTTTGACTCTGTGGAAGCCATAGAAATCAGTTACTTGTTGTAACCAAAAGTTGTGTAACAGTAACTCCAGAAGTTGTGAAGCTATAATATCAGGTTTCAACATTTGAAACTCATGCAAAATTTGAAAAATGCCTATTTGCAGTGCAGCATTTCCCCTTACATCTTCCATAATCAGGGACTGTGACTTCCACACCTCTTGTATGTTTATGTCTTTCGGCTTTTCCTGGTTAGGGTTCGCCACAGCGGAACTCCGGTCCGCTAATGATTGGCAGTTGATATTTACATACTGGCTTGCCAGGCCTGACACGCACAACCTTCAACAAATGTACGCCCATTCATGCATGTCTCCACGCAGAAGACGCTCTAGCTGAGAATCGAACCAGACAGCATTTTACTGTGAGGTGACAATGCTACCGCAGCACCACCACCGTGGGTATGACTTCCACACCTCTACAATTTGTAAATATATTAAAGTCCAAGATTGCTATACTTAAAAGTATGGCAGAACTCTGAGAGTCTTGCATGTCAGGGCATTGCATTTCTGTTTCAATTTCAGTCCTCGAAATATAAATGGGTAAGCATACATTGCAGATATATGTCTGACAAAACTATAAGGGCTCCCCAAACCTTACAGTTTGATATGTGACTAATAGCATTGGACATTCCTGCTCTTGCCTCTCCAAGTCCCATTCTAGGCTTACAGTCCCATCAGATACTATCTACTAGTCTTGGAGTCAGTGGCAGAAAACTGATCCAGTTTTTCATCCCCTACAAGTGGTTAGAAATGAACATATTAATAGGACTGGTCTTAGAACTGATAACTGTGGGAAATCACTCATCATCTTCATCCTGAGACCTCCTTTCTCACTATCACTTCTGTTTCCTGCCTTCTAATCACTTATCCATCCACCTACACAGTTTGTTACTCACTATTATACCCTCATATTTTTAAATAAGCTTGCACTACAGAACCGAATAAAATGATTTATGGAAGTCCAAGATATATGACATCCACAGAGAAGCCTTTGACTACCATTTTGTTAATCGAATAGCAGAATTGGACAAGGTTAGTTTGACAGGATCTTCCTTTCATGAATTAATGCTGAAATTCATTAATCAAGACATTGTAGTATAAGAACATCATGATTCTGCAATATTCTGACCACTACTGAAGCCAGATACATGTTTGTATTTCCTTGATCACTCCTTGTTTTACTTTTTAGACAGATACCACCAATAGATTCTATAGGTACATGTTTTTTTCCTAAGCTTATAACCATCAAGGATCTTAGCCACATCACCTAATACTGTGGGAGACTAACAATGCTCCCCTCCAGAAGACTTTCTCCACATATCCCCAGTGAAAATCTGTGATTATCAATGTAATCATCAAGTGTAGTTATAAAGTTTTCCAGGAGAGCTCTAAGGTTTTCTAGGGAAGTACTCTGCTACCTACGTAAAGGAAGCCTATTCCAGAAAAGGGGTACGTGTTAGGTTATATCATACCATTTGGTGTTGTCGGTGTAGTAATATAGTTTTAAGTCTCTAAAAAATGTGTTTGTTTTACCACTGGCTGTACTAAGGTGAAGGAGCTCAAAGAGTGCTGCATCATTCATAGCCCAAATGGCTGAGAAAAGGTCACCCCGCAAGAGTCTGTGTGATACTGAGTAGTGGAAATGGGCTTTTCTCAGAGAAGCCAAGGGTACTGAGATCTTTTTGCTGACAAAAAATGTTGCTAGTCAAATGCTTGTTGCAAGTGCCCTAGGCCCACCCCTTCCACCCCTTAATGTGCAAAGATTTCAGGCATAGCCCTTCCTTAGTGCACAGAAGAACTATGCCTGAAAGCTTTGTACATTAAAGTTCATTTATCTTGGCATTTCTTAATCTTGTTTTATAACACAGCTTTCACTTTACAACAGATTAGTATAGCACTTGGCCTTACTATCACCATTATACCCATCAGCTGGTCATCCTCCTGATCCCCTCTGTCCTCATATGTGATCAAGATCATGACATGAATACATTTCTTCACTTGGGGTAGTTGCACCATTTAAACTTTTTCTTCATTCTTATAGCTACTTTTACTTTCCTTTGCAACTGTCATCAACTCTATACAGGGTCACAGTTTCATAGGTAAATAGGTAGCTAGGCTATCAGTCAGCAGACCTCTACAAGTCTGTCCAATAGCCCATTTTCAAAAGTCCCCACCAGTTTTAAGGATGGTAATACAAGACAGACTGTGGAGAATTTGAGGATGCTCATCCAATTATCCATATTTATCTAGAAAGTTGCAAGGGAATTACTCTGACATGTAGTAGACGTTTGTTACAGAGGTGGGGAATGCACTGGGATATGACTCTATCATGCCAACATGTCTTATCTTTAGATGAAGGGTACATTTTTTTTAAGTGGGCATTTGTGGATCCACTTGTTCTTGGCAGGAATAGGTTGTCAAACAGGGTTGGAGCCATCATGGCTAGAAAGAATAGACACAGATCCTCACAGTGAAGTCTATACAAAACAATATGCAGAGAGATGAGTGTCAGCCAATCCTGACAGCTAATATTTTTGAAACAAGTGTTCTTTTGGGTTATGAACCTCTGAGGTCAAGTCGAGTGATATTTTAAGATAAGTACATACCAAAAGAGCATTTCTATTCAGTAATGGGCATGACATGATACCATGTAATAGTAAATCATGACTTCTTTGGATCTAGAAGAGATATATTTGGGAATTAGGTGAGCCAGATACAAAGCTTTGTAATCTTCTGTGGAGGCATGATGCTCAAAAGATAAGAGATTATTAAATAGAGTGCCTAGATCCTTTACAGCAGTGCATTTACTGGAGAGGTGTGTCACTTACATGGTTTGTTTACCAAAATTAACTAGACCACTCTTTCACATTTAATTTGTGACCATTGCCCTTGCACCAGTTGGTAACATGGTCTAACCCATGTTGGTTCAATTTTGAATAAGTGGAAGAAGAAATAACAGATCCCCATTTACAATAGTCTGTAAACATAGATAACCATAAGAGTGTTGGCCTGAGTTCTAAGAAAAAGATTCCAATTAGAAGACCCAATACTGAGCTCTCTGGTAAACCACCAGTAACTTTTTTTTTTGCATTTAAAAATGGCAGCTGCATCTCTAACTTCATGGGTTCGGTCAGTCAGCCAATCTGCTATCTACTGTACAATGCACAACATAAGGATGTACAACTATATTTAGAAGTTTGTCAGTAATGCCTGCATGGGGTGGACCTCCATGATGGGTACACACTAATGAATAAATCACTTAGAGCTCTGCCAGTGAGAAAATTTCAACTGTAAAAAAGCTATTTGCAGTTATTCATTTGAGGAAAAATCAGTTACTGGCTAGTAATCACACTTCCTGGATGCCAGAAAAGAAGGAATTTGGAGAAGATAAGAGGAAATCATCCAGAACATGTGTAGATAATGATCTGGCTGAGAAGAATCTTGAAACTGTTCAGCAAAATAAAGTTCAAATTTGGTACAGGAGATAGTTTCCAGTAATTTAGGGGAAAAATAAATCATTTGTACTCAAGCATTATAAAAGGAGCTTTAACTGGTTTTCAAATGAACTGATATAACTGCAACAAATTAGAGGTTGTAATGAAAAAGAAAGTCTGGCAGAGCATGTGGCTTCTCACGAACAACTGTTTCAAAAAAAGTCACAGAGTTAGAAGACAGATCACACAGATGAAATCTGAGCTTTTATGCTGTTCCAGAGAAACAAGAAGGAACATACTGCATTTATTTTATGAAAGGGCACATACGCAGTTGGAATGGTGTTCCACCACAGGATTTGTTAATTCAGAGGGTATATCATGTGTATATTCCAAATCTTGTCACATGAAAGCAACCAAGACCTATAATAGTAAAGATGCTTTCATACCAACAAGGAATTGCTCCTGACAAAATTGTGGGAGAAGGGAAACATATTAATAATTTGGGACAGCAGTGGGCTTGTGAAAAGTAATTATTCGTTGTACACAAAATGGAAGAGAAGCAAGTTTAGCTCAGCAGTCAAGGAATGCCAAGTGGCAGGTGTGAAATTCAAGCTGTTGTAGCCAGCTTTTTTCAGAATATTTTTCTAGAGGATCAAAGATATTTTTGGATGTATAATTAAGGTTTATCCAACAGAGTGAGCAAGCAAGCAGAAGGGGACTTTGTTTCTCATTCTTCAGACAGTAATGCAGTCATTCAGAGATTTGGCCAGTAAAATCGTTTCAATTTTTCTAAAGAAAAATGCTTGGGAGACAGAAAAATACACAGGGACTGACATGAAAAACAGGAGTACTGTGTATTTGAACCAGATACTAGTGGTTGGAGATGGAGAGGATCAAGACAAAAATCAGCAACACTGTGAAATTAGAATAAATGTGAGACTATAAAGCATCAGTCCTATTAAATATAGGAATAGACAAGTAAACTGTGGCTTTACAAATGTTTAAAAGAGACTGGAATTTTGTTGCCTATGCTAAACTGGTGGGTGGTTTGTAAAACATATACCTCACTTTATGTTATAATGTGGGACTGCAGAAGTAACTGTAGGTAAAACAATTATTCTTACTAATTTTTCAATAAAATGCATTTTACATCATGAAATGTTATACTGTAAAACAGTCTTGTATAGTGTACAATCAGGGGTATTTTAAATGTGTGGTGGAAGTACAGTACCATATAACTGACTGCTGTACATTTTAAAGCAAGCAAGTACATTTTACAAGTGAGAAGCTGTCCAGACTTTACATTGAAAAGTTAATCTTAATATAATGTGCTCTTCGGCTACTGGGTTCTCTTCGGCTACTGGGTTGCAGGGTTTAAAAGTCTATTGCTCACAGTATATGTAGATTTAAGAACAGTTCCTCCTGTTTTTACATATGTGGATATCTAGAATAATGTCATTGGTTTAAACAGTAGACAAAGGTTATTTTAAAGCAAATAGACTTTAAAAATAAAATAAATTGTCAATGGTACAACAGTTAGCACACTTATTTTTGTTGCTGGAAGACCAGAAATCTATGGGTTCTACTACCACACCAGGTGATTGGATTGCTGATACTGCAGTGCAATATTGGGGATGGGGGTGCTGCACTCCTTAGTGTGTATGAACCGAGACAGACTGGAGTGAAATTATATCTGACCAGAGCATTTTTTATTTAATTGAAGTTGTTGACACACAATAACTATCTCAGATCATGTGACAATAAAATCTATGATCAAGATGCAGGATAATGAAGTAAAACAATGAAACATTTGTGTTTTTCCATTTACATGTTAAAAGGAGTGGAATTCAAGAAATGAACAGTAGAAATGATTTGAGAGTTAATGTGGAATATATAAATTTCTTCTGAAGGAATAGATAGTAGGAGTTTTAAAACATGGTAGGAATAAGGCAGAAAGAGATCTGTGAAAACTGACAAGAATTAATTAGAAAGGTTAAAGTATTGCAGAATAAGGGGAATCTCACAGAACATGAAGAGAAACAACTGCAAAATGCTATGGGAAAATAATGGATTATTTGGATAATGTGCACAAATTTAGAAATGTTGTGTTTTATTAATTTTTATAACAATTCCAGAGCACAAAAACTTTTAGCGCAATGAGTTAGGCAACAGGAACTAGAAAAGGCTGTCGTCAAAATTATAGAGCATCTAAAGAATAACCAGAGATCCTCTAGAGGTTTCAAGAGATATTTCAGAAATTTTAAGAAAATCTTTATAAAGCAGAAGAATGTGGAAACCAAAAAAGGCACAAATGGAAATATTTAGGAATGGTCAAATGATAGTTTGCCTAGTATGTTCCTAATTATACCTATGTAAGAAGAAGATGAGTCTCAACAATTAATAGCTAAAACAGGAAGAAATTAGACAAAAACATGTCATGAATAACCAATCAACTGGGAAGTCAAAAGGAAAAGAGAGTATTCCTATGGAAGTTTGCAGTTTGGGAGGAAAGAAAATGATATAAGATATGGAAGGTTTTGTTTAACAATATTTTAAAAGAGCAAATTCTAGGAAAAAAAGCTGTAGTGGCTGTATTGCCCAAAGAGGATAACGTCCCTTCAGTTCCAGCTTCGTACAGACTCATTCTAATTTAAACCATAATTATAAAGCATTTATCTCTATACTGGTTGAGAGAATGGCAGAGGTGCTGCCAAAATTAATATATATGGATCAATGTGGTCTTGTGGAAGGGGGCAAACATTTGACACCATTAATAGAACAATGATGATCCACGTGGAAGCAGAAAGTAAAAAACTGCTGTTATTGTTGGTCTGTCTTAATGCAGAGAATGTGCTCAGTAGAGTCAGCTGGGGATCTTATGAGTGGGGCAAAGGTAGTATCTATGTTCCCTGATAAAATTATAGGGTACATTTGGAGGATTTCAGAAAGCTTAGAGACAAGAATTAATATGGGATATTTCTCTCCAATACCCAGGTTTTGAACAGAGCAGCAAGCAAGGAGTGTTCTCTTTGTTATTTGCTCTATATTTAGAGGCATTAGCAAACAAATTATGGGACTCCAAAATTCAAGGATATAACTGGTATGGTAGTCAAGAAAAGTTAGCTTTATTCACAGCTGACATTATTATGTATTTCATAAAGCCAGAAAAGGATATCTTAGTACTGTATAATATTTTGATATAGTTGCAAGTCTTTTCAGGATAAAAAAAAGTAATGAACAGAAAACAAAGGGACAAATTCCAAAAGAGCTGCTGTCAGTGCAGGTCTTCCCTGATTCCAAAAGACTTGCTGCCAGTGCAAGTGACTTACTGCAGTGTCAGTCCTACCTATAAACAGGCTTATACTGGGGGTCATATTCCAATACACCTGCTCTCAGCATGTTCAATGTGTAAGTGGTCACTTACACTGAAAGCAAGTCTTTTGGACTTGGGGCCCAAGGCGGCTATAGTACCTACACTTGAACTGGTGCAACAGTACCCAAATTTATGGGGGCATGGTAAGATGAACAATTTAAGCAGATAGATTAAAATAATTCTGTTATATAAGACTACTATTCTATGGTACAGAAACTGAGCAATGAAGGCAGATCAGTTGAGGGAGATACAGGTGATATAGATGAAGTGCCTGAGATGGGTGGTAGGAAGCACACTTTGGGACAGACAAAGAACTGAGGAAAGTTAGTTAGGGACTAAAGGTTTTTGCAGCAAATTAACAATGTAACCAAGTTTTTTGACAGCAAATATCTATAGTGTGAAACATAACAGAGTGGGAAGAAGCTAAGCCGATGTTTGGACTGCAGGTCAGAGACTACCTTCAGAATTGATAAAACAAAGGAAAAGGCAACAAAAGAAAGAAACAATCCTGTTGAGAACTAAGAGGGAATGTGCACAAAATAAGTCCCTCATTAGTCTAAACAAGTGAATGAGGGTAAAAATCAAGTATCTGAAAGCAGACTAAGGTAAAAATAGCCTCCAAAGCCAAGGATATCCATAAGGCATTGTTCAGTTATGTCCATAATATTAAGGGCAACACCCAACAATGTGTGGAATTAGTGGTAGATAGCATCACCTATACTGAACTGGAACACACAGCAAATCTGCTGGCTGACAAATTCAACTTCCCATCACTCACAGTTTTCCCGCTAAAAATACCCTCCACCACTCAACTGCCAGTTATAACTAAAGAACAAGTTGCCACTGTGTTCTCTAAAAACACTGCTTTAAATGGGGCCTGACAGTATACCAGGTTGCCTCTTAAGCAGCTTAAGTCAAGATTTATCAGGTCCATTAGGATCTCTATTTAGCTACTCCAGACTGGCTTTGTCCTAATAGAGTGGAGTGCAGTGCAGCAACAGTCATCCTCCTGCATAAAGGGGGATTACTGACCTGGAAAACTATAGACCAATAAATTTGACTAGTCTTATATGTAAGGCCATGGAAAGAATAATCATGGACCTGATAATTAAGGACAAAGAAGACATCCAAACACCTCCAAACATTGGACCTGACCCAATTTGGCTTTGTCAAAGGTAGGTCATGCCTATTGAACCTGGTGGATTTCTTTGAAAAAGTCACTAAGGCCATGGATGAGGGTAAAACAGTACATACTGCCTACCATTACCAGGCCAAGGCATTTAATGCATTTCCCAGCTCAAGTATTATAAATAAACTCTCAAAACTGAGCATAAATCCCTATGTCACTAGATGGATAGACAAATGGCTCATGGACAGGCCACATGTGGTTAAGTTGTTGAATCCAGATCCAGCAAGAGGCCAGTTGCTTGTGGTGTGCCACAGGGCTCAGTGCTGGAACCACTCCTGTTTGGAATATATTTTTCTGTAGTCAAGGCAAATGTGTAAGGCCTCTGGCTGACAAAGTTTGCTGATGAACTATGTGGATAGAGAAAAAGCCCAATTCCTTAACTCAGTCTCCTACTGACTATTAAGGGTAGACATGTGCCTGACCTGCAAGGTACTCACAAATCCAGCCCTGATGGAGCTGCTACACATCCACAACTCAAACAACCCAAGTGTCACCCGATCTAGAGAAGTAAATGTCAGCAACTCAAACAAAACATGCTGGAGAGACAGATATGCATCTGAGAGATTGCCACTTCTTTGGAACAGGCATCCTATTCACATAAAGCAGAGACCTTCCCTGGGCCTCCTCAAATGCAATTTGGATCAACGGATGGGAATCACAAATTCACATCTGGGGTAGTGCCTATGTCTAATATGGACAGAGGCAATCTATAAGCTACTTAATGCACAGGCACAAGTACATGACATCCTCCTGCCCCTAAGGGCCATATATTGGGTAAAATCTAATTATATTGGCTAGTCTTGTAAGGGCCCTTAAACCATTAGCTCAGTAATCTCTTATGAGAGATGGTTAAACAGAACACATTATTGTGATTTGGGCAAGTGTGCAGGAAAGCAAAAGACAATCTGGTGAAGAAGATTTGGGACAGAGAGGAACAAAGCAAGAAGAATAAAGGGTTTCCTGCAAAGAGATGGATGGATTGTGTGAGAGACCACCTGTAACAATAGCGCATGATAGGTGGATGCAATCAATTTGAGAGAGATGGCGAAAACTGAAGTGACACCCCAACTCCATGTAGAAAATGGGATAAATAGTGTTGATGATGAAGAGGATTTATGCAGTTCCCAAGTATGCAACAAAGATAAGAAAATTTCTGCTTGGATCTGTCTGCACAGATATTTTTATACCCCAGTCAAATTTCTGAGAATTTTTCCTCAGGCAGAAATCAAATGATGGAAGTGTGATGGGAAAGGGAGAGGTAATAGATAGCACATTTTTTTGGGAATGCAATGTAGCAAATTTTGAAAATTCCCTAAAGAATACTTTGCTAGATGTTTTAGGTTAACAGACTTTTGTAACAAAGAAATTATCTTCCTGAGCTAAGATATAACATCCAGATTGCCAAGACACAGTAAGACCTTACTAATTTTAATGCTATTGCCCACCAAAAAAGAAAAAATATATATAAAATGGAAATCAAAATTTAAACAACTGTAACTAAAGCACAGGCTACTGTAAAGGAGATAAAAATGAAGCAGGATGCTTAGAAAACAGAAGGAGCAAATTACTTAAAATACATGGAATTTGGAGAATAATACATGCAGAACAGTGTTCAGGAGGAGGAGGAGTAAATTGTAACACAAGGTAGGAAATCACCAATATGTGTAATGCTGGACTGAATTGAAATTGTTAGATGTGTATTGTATGACAATAACGTAAAAAATGTTAGTATGGTTTGTTTTCTTTTCTACCTATGTCACTTTTTAAAGTCGTGTTTAGTAAAGGTGTTTAAAAATCACTGCATGGGTAACTATTAGTGGGACTGGTCTGGTCCATGCACTACATCACTGCAATGTACTGCATTGATGACTTTTTAAAATTAAGTTAATAAGAATATGAAAGCAGAATCTTCCTTAGAGAAAGTCAAATTGATGAGGGTCAAGGGTTGAGACTTTCAGTGTCCTGACTAATGAAGACCGATATAATATATTATGTAATTTTGCATATGAGGTTAGTGAGATTGATGGGTGTACAGTTACCAGGGTCTGTGATTGGGCCATGATTATGCAACAGTATTACAATGACTGTTTTCCAGGCTTCATGAATACAACCAGAGGAGAAGCATTGATTAAAAAGATAAAGTTGTGCTTCAGACAGGCCATAAATAATACTGACAACCATGCAACCGGGTATGCTATCTGGGGTTATGGATGAGGTTGTTTTTATCTTTTGAGAAGGATGAGAGCACTTATTCCATAGTAACTAAATGGAGTGGCTATGACTGTGGAAACTGCAGAATATCTATAACTATGGGCTGAGGAAAATTTGTATCACATTTGTCAACTAGGATATTAAGTCACCAGTGTTTGGACAAGCTCCAAACATTGTTGGTGTTATTTTTTAACATCCTGAAATAATTAAAGATTGATTCTAGTTATTTTTGGTTTGGCTGGATAGTTTAATTTCATATTCAACTTTGAACTTCCTAATGGTTCTTAAGTGTGTTGTTAAGTAAGCATAAGACTTTTTTGAAGCATTATGCAATTTCTTTCTCTTGTTATATTATTTGTGCAAATATTCCCCATAGAGGTTTGTTTTTAATGTGTTCATCACATTTGGTGCAGAGAGGACTGCCTTATAAATATATCTATTTAAATTAGATGCGAAGTAAGAGGCATATGCAACAGCTTTAACAATGGAGCAGGACACAGTGAAATTTATTTAGGTCACCATGTAATTCATAGGTTACTTTTGAGAAGTCTCTAGACAAACAGGTATTTGCAAGGGGAGTATAACCGGTTGTAAAGAAAAGGTCACCAATATATGGCCATATTTAACAAGTACAAAATAACACATATGATGATGTGCAAGAAGTGGACATATTTGTGAGAATACATTTAAGGGTAGTGGGGGCCCTACTAGAATGGTTAACTATTTGCACAATGGAGTTAGCATTTATAATGTCAAGGAAGTGTTGGGTATGTCCATCACTGGCAGTGCAGGTCACTCAGTTTATTGACTGAAGCCCCCCCAGTAGAAAGACTTTTGCTTTAATGGTGATTTCAACTAAGGTGTTACGATCACTATTTTCCTCAGTGTTCTATAGATAGATACTGAGTAATAATTAGTCTTGTTTAAATTGATTTGGACATTTAGGAGTTTGATTTTTGTGCGTCAAGGATTCCATCAAGAGGTGATTACATGGGTCTATATTATAAAGTTGACCGCTTACTTACCCGAATGCCTAAACTTTGACCCATCTTCATCGAACCACAAAAACATTGATTGTCTAGAAGAGTGAAAGCGGATACGTCAAATCATCATGGTTGGCTTTCTGCGGTATAGCCGTGTAAGGTAAGTGTGCGATAGTTACGGACCTTAGGATTAGGGTGCGGGTTAAGGTAAGTGCATAGATGGCAATGTAGTTTAGATTTAGTGCAGGGTTTTGTTAAGTGTATGTGTGTGGGTTATTTAGTTTGTTTGGGTATAGCTTTTTAAGGTAAGTGTGCGATAGTTACAGACCTTAGGGTTAGGGTGTGGGTTAAGTTAAGTGCATACATGGTGGTGTATGTAAGATTTAGTGTAGGATTAGAAGTAGGGTTTAGTTTAGGGTTAGAAGTAGGGTGTTGGTTAGTGTATGTATGTGGTTTATTTAGTTTGCTGTGTAGGTAATATGTAGCGGGCGGTGGAGTGGGACAAGTATGACTGTTCAACTTTTTAAATTTTGCAGTTTAGGGCATTCGGTGTTTATGCGGTTCGATGACGACGGGTTGACGTTTAGCTATTCGATAAAGTAAGAGGTTGACTTTATAATATAAACCTGATTATATCCTTGACAAATACTGATACTCCCTCACAACTATCAGTGTGTTTGAAGACATGATAGGCATTAAATCTTGGAATAAAGACAGTGTTTTCATTGTTTTGAAACCATGCCTCTTGTAGCTACACATGTATGAGTGTGTTCAAGTTGAAAAAGAGCCTCAGGTTTGCACTTTTTCAAGGCTTCTATACTAGAAACACTTTAATGTGTCCCAAATTTGAATTTACTGGATTGGAATATCCAGCAGATGGACTTTACCTAAAAGGATGCACAAATTAATATGGGAGAGTTCCTATCCAACAATTCCAAGACCACTTTATCAGAGAAGACTGAGATAAAAAGTGTATCCTCACTCTGCTTCTCCACAAGATGACCCTCTTTTTGAAGACTGGACTGCCTTTGAATCACTATTCTCTCCCAAAACTCTTATCAGAGTTAAAGGAAAACTCCACTTTCTCCTACATTTTAACCCAACTCTTACAGTGCTTTTCTCCCTAAAGTATGATTTCAGTACTGTAGAAATATCTAAAACCTGCTTGTACTTTAAAAAACTTTCATTTCCTCATTTTGGTATCAAAGGAAGGGAAAGACCACCCACTTTTTTAATCTCAACTTCTCACATGAGTTGCAAAGGAATTTGTCTACACTTGCATGACATACCAAAGATACGGAAAAATGTGGAATCAGGAGCTCAGGCTGCTGTAAATAAGACAGAGAGATGTGACACTGTTTTCCATTGTCTTTGTTGCAGAGAGATTGAGAATTTACACTGCTTCACAACTGCTTCTAATGTAGCCATGCCTTTCAAAGCAATTAAATCAGTCAATGGTTCAAAGGCAGTTGACTTTTGACAAATTTACATAAGCAGCATTGCAGTATTGAAATGCTAAGCTTTAAACTTTAAACATTTATTTATACTACTTTACATTTTAAGATTACTTGAATGTAGTATCAAAGATATCTGTGACATTTAGAGAAAAGTTGAAATTGTTTTCTTGTAAGTCTTGTAAAGTATCAGGACATTTACCAAAGTGTAGAGGAGGGTCTGACAATTCATTTTGGACTACAAAAAGGTAATATGGACAAAGGCCTGCAATTTAGCAACTGTTTTGGTTGCAGCTGTACAATTCCTTATTATACTATAAAACAAGCTCCGAGATACACACAAATGAGGGTCATTAAAGAAATAAAAGAAGCAACCCTATTACAGAAGGTAGACAAGATGACAATGACTGACACTAATCTCATTATATATTAATAGCATGGGAATACACCACTACTTCCTTATGTCTAGCATGACTCATACAAAGCAGCCTTGAAATGGATTATGGGAAAGAGAAAAGCTTAAAGAAAAGTAAGATCATATTGATATGGCAAGCCCCATTGATAGCAATCTTGCAGAAAACATTGGAATTCTGTAAGAAACAGATTGATTTTGAGAGGTTAAAATAACCTGGCTATCCTTCCACTGGAGGCTGTCAATAGTGATGCTTTAAATGCAGCCTAGAGAGATACCTGACCCTTCTACCTTTGCACCCAGGAAATAAATATGGATACTTTTTTACAAAGCCCTACCTTAGCTGGACAAATTTCTAAGCATCCCAGAGCTGAATCTTTTATTCTCTCTTTGGTTAAGTTTTTGCCACAGAGACAACAGCATTTTGCTGCTTTTTCTTCTGACAAGTAGTATAGATCTTTGGATGCATATGATAAGAGAGAGTATTTCTCTGCCACAGTAGTACTTGCCCTCAGTTATTAATCTCACCTTTCCCTATTCCAGTTCCCTTGCATGAGAAAGGATGTCAGACTCAATGATCTCCTGGAGTCTGGACTTAAACAGGAGGTTTTTGAGTCTATGGTTCTACAATAAGTTCAATATTGGCTACTATTCACTTTAAAGTATCTATGCTCTGGCTAGAGCATTACTCTTTTATGCATGTCTGTACAGAACTGTACAACAGAGACGGTCATTGTCAGAAAGAAGATTCTGAGTACCTATTTGTCTCATGACGAATCATTTGGCCAGCCTACTCAGAAATTAATCAGTAACTTCCTAAGGAGCAAGTAGACACCAATTTCAGAGAAGGGTATTTATAACCGTCTTCTAGTCTAATCCATCACAACTCCAAATCTTCAAGATCAGTCCTAAAGCCACAGACTCAGTCATTCTCAAAGTCCACACCCTCACTTATATCCCTAGTCTTAGTCTTCAGACCATCTATATCAAAACGCAACCACAATAAATCTTTAATTCTCCATCATGATCCTTAAACTAAGTCTTCAGTATCTCCATCATGATCCTTAAACTACATCTTCAGTATCTCTTTTAACATCAGTCCTCAAACTACAATTATAAACATTAATCTAAATATTTTTCCTATTATCAATCCTCCATCTCATTTCTCAGTTATCAATTTCAGTCCTTCAACCTTAATGTGAAAACCTGGCAGTTTTCAATCTTCAGTCATAACCCTCAATTTAAATAAGAAATTCAGAATTCACCATCCTCTTTATCAAATCGCCATCAGTGTCAGTCCTCAAACCTCAATCACTGTCCTCAATCTATAGTCATAGCAATCAATTTCAGTAAATTAATCTACTACAATGTGTTTGCATTTACTAGTCAAATACCGTTAAATAGTTATGCTAAGTTGAAATTTAAAATCTCTATTCACAATCCTTATTCATTGTTATCAATCTTCAGTCTTAGGACTCAGTATCAATTCTCATCCTAAACTCAGTCTTTATTCCTATATTTCAAAAGCAATCTTAAAACTATAACACAATCCTCAATTCTCAATCTCATTCTTGAATCCAAAGTCACAATACATTAACTCAGAGTTCAGTTCTAAAATTCAAAAAAAATCCCAGTCTTAAAATTATTCAGTACTAATCTTATTCCTCAATTGTAATCCCAAGCATCAGTCCTCAATCTTATGAGTCAGTAGCAATCTTCAATTCTCAATTTTAATATTAAATCTCAAAAATATCAGTCCCTAATAATCACAATTCATCTTGAATCCAAAACATAACCACAGTCCTCAATATCTGTATTCTAATCCCAATTTTCAATCTCCCTCAATATCAATTGCCAGTCCTCCATCATATTTAGTCTTACTCCTCAATATCAGGAACTAGAATTCTCAATCGCAAAGCATATAAAAATGACGATCAATATTTTCAATTCCAAACAAAATATCCCAATTGTCAATCCCGGCGCACAGTTATAAAACCAGAGTATCAATGACACATTATTAATCCCAAACCTAAATTCCAAATCTCAATTCCCCATCACACTCAGTTATGTTTATTAATCATAAAACTATAATGCAATTTAAATGACAGTCTCTAAGTGTCAACTTGTCTTTAATATGACTGCTTAACTCCTAGCCCCTATTATCTTGGTCACTCTTCAATTTCTATTAAATCCCAAACTCAAAACACAATACTCTGTTACAACCATTAGTCTAAATCTTCAGTTACTGTCCTCAGTTATGAAACCAAACTTCTTGACTCCAAAGTCACAATACATAAATTCAGGCTTCAGTTTATAAATTCAAAAACAATCCTTAAAATATTCAATAGTAATCTCATTCATCAGTTGTAATCCTCAGTCACAATACTCAATCTTATGACTTAGTATCAATCCTCAATTCTCAAGCTCTAATTGTCAATCACAGTTAATCTTGAATCAGAAATATCAACGTATCTTTAATCAGTATTCAATATCTATAGTCTAATCTAAATTTTCAATATCACTCAATATCAACTGCCAGTCCTCTATCATAATATTCAGTCTCACTCTTCAATATCAGCAATTACAATTCTCAAAACACAATACCAAAAATGACAATCCTTAGTCTAAGTTCCAAACATAAAAAAAATCCCAATTCTCAATCCCAGCTCACAGTTAAAATACCAGAATATCAATAATGAATCATTAATTCCAATCCTAAACTTCAAGTCTCAATTCCCCATTACACTTAATTTTAGTTATTAAAGCTAAAACTATAAAGCAATTTAAAAGAATTTCCAAATATCAACTAATCTTAATACCAACTGTTTAACTCTAAGTCCCAGTTTTATCCACACTCTTCAATTTCTCTTAAACTCCAAAGTCAAAACACAATTCTCAGTTACACTCGGTCTAAATCATCAGTCACGGTCTTCAGTTTTGAAACCAAAATATGAGTAATCCCAGTCCTCAAACTCCAGGTCTCAATTCTCCAAACTCTTAAATTCAGACTTAAAACAATCTCAATTATAATACCATATCCTCGGTCACAAATCTTACCTGTTCTCTAGAAAATACTATTCCAGTTGAGGTATAGGCACAATATTAATCTCAATCCTCAATTTTCTTTCTTCAGTTTCCATCCTGGTCTCAATTCTCTACCACTCCTTAATTACTCAATTTAAATTTCAAACTCAATACTCAGTTATGATTATTAGTCAAAATCCCATTCACTGCCCTCAGTTATGAAACCAAAATATCAATGACTATTAATCCCATTCCTCAAACTCCAAGTCTCAGTCCACAAAACTCTTGAATTTCAAGCAAATCAATTCTAATCATAATCTTCAATTCCCAGTCAGAAACCTGATGTCTTCTAGAAATTACCTAACTGTAGTATATGCAAAATCTGAATCTCAATCCCAGATTCTTATTCTTTAATTTAATTCCTTAACTGCAATTCAGTCATCCTCAGTTTCATGTCACAAATCTCAAGACTCCATTACTGTCTTGATCTTCCACATGAATTCCATCTATAAGCCACAGTCATTTCTCTCAAATCCTATTACTAAATTTACATCTTTTACTTCAATCCTCATCCAAGAAGTACTCCATATCTCCTTTCACTGACCAGTTTTCTGAAAATACCAGTCCACCTGTAATATATATTCCAGCCTGATTCTCAATCCAAGATCATTCTTCAGTCCCAGTCCTAATATGTAATTCATTCATATGCAATTCAAATTAAAGATCTCAATACTCTATTACTATCTCAATCTCCAATATGAATTATATTCTTAGACCACAGTCACTTCAATTAAATTTTTATCTAAATTCCCATTATAAATCTTTGATTCTAATCCTCAAAATACTGCTACATATCTCATTTCAATGATATGTCCTCTAGAAATTACCATTCCAGCTATATGCACACTAGCTTGAAACTCAATCGCCAATTCTCATTCTTCAGTCTCAATTACTATCATCTGTTTCTTTAGCTCTTAATCCTAAAACTTATTTTAAACCCTGTCTGTTGGTGTCCAACTTCTCTTATCAGTTCTCTTGTCTATCAATTCCAAAGCCAATGAAATGTATATTTAATTACATTGAAATTTCAAGCCTCATTTTTAAATTTAACTCTCAATCCTCAAACTCAACCCATTTAAAATCTCCAATTTCAACTCTGAAGTTTTAATTTCATTCTTTAATTTGTGTCCCCAGTCACAATCCTCATATTCAAGTAAATTGTTTCACATGTAATCTAAATCTCAGTCTCAGTCCACAAACTCTGTTGCAGTCATGGGTGCTCGATATGATTCATACCACAATTTCTGTTTTCAACCCTTAGCTTCACTCTGAATCATTACTGTTAACGTCAGCATTCAATTTCAATCTTTTTCTCCAGGTCTAATCCATAATCCTCAGACTATATTCAATCCACAGTCCCATCTTCCATTCCCATTCTTCAAATTTGCATCCCTTGTCTCCGTTATTAATCTCAGTCTAGTTTTCAGTTTCTAGCATGTTGTTGTCTATCTCAATCCTTATATTCAAGAAAAATTACACAAATATAATCTAAATCTCAATCTCAGTCCACAAACTCTGTTGCAGTCATCAGTCCTTGATATCACTCATACCATAATTTCTGGCTTCAGTCCTTAGCTTCAATCTGAATTATGAGGTTAACCTCAGTGTTCAGTTTTAATTTACTCCAGGTCTAATCCCTAATCCTCAATCTCTCTTCAGTACACAATTCCATCTTTCATTCACATTTTTCAAATCCCCATCTGCATCTCAATTGTCAATCCAGTCCTCAATTTGCAACATATAGTCCTCTTTCTCAGTTCTCATCCTCAGTCACACTCCTCAATCCTAATGTCAATTCATTATTCTCATTCATGTACCTTACACCTGAACTATATGCATGAAACTGCAATCCATTTTCAAGCACTATTAAAATCCCTATCTATGCTCAGTCTCATTCTCATCCATGTATCTTCAATCTAAATTCTCAATATCCCATTACGTTATATGCAAGCTCGATCATCTTCAATGTGAAATCATTCCCAATCCTTGATACACAAAGCTGAGTCAAAATATCAGCCACATACAATCTCAAGCTGTATGTTCAATCTCAATCCTCAGTCATTACACTGAAGTTTAAGTGAACCTTAAGTCTCAGTTATGAAACTGAATTATCAATCCCAATCCTCTAAGTCAATCCTTAACCTTAGTCATTAACCATAACACTCCTAAATATTGATCTTCAGTCTTAAGTGGTGTATTAAAAATTAATATTAACAAAAGCCTCTGTATCATCGCCCATTATATCCCACCCTAAAATAATGTCTCGACCCTTGAAGACATACTCCAATGGGCCTCAGCTGAAATCAACCTTGAAAATTACATACTCGGTGATGTAAACATTGACTGGAATAAAATCAACAGTCCCATACCCTCACTGTCCATTAACATCTTTAACTTTACTCAAGTCATCCACTCCATCACCAGACCCAATAAAACAAATTCCCCAGGATCCAATCTTGACTGGATCTCAGTCACCCATCCAAATAAAATTACCAACACTGGCACCATCCCTGACTCTATTAGTGACCACCTCCCAGCTTTCAATTACCATGCAACCACGTCCCATCCACACCATCAATATATTCATACCCGCAACATTAGTAAATTTGACGATAAACCTTCTCTAACTATCTCAAACAAATGAATTGGAACATTCTAAAAACCCTTCCTCTCGATAAAGCCATAAACCACTTTAATTCTGCATTCCTAGACACACTAAATTCCCTAGCTCCACCAAGGAAAAAAAAGAATGAAAACTAAAACTGCCCCTTGGCTAACAAAAGAAACAAAGCAAATTATGCATCAAAGAGGCAAATCCTGTAAGCTTTGCCAAAAGAATAAACTTCCTGAAAACATTTCTCCAATATACACAGCTCGGTAAATTTGCAAAAAAAAAAAAAACAAATCTTCAAAGACAAGAAATCCTACTACACTAAGCTCCAGTCCAACCATCCCCAAAACCCTAGGCTTTTTTGGAACTCCATAAATTGACTCCTCAACCCATGCTCCAAAAATAACCCGTCTGGACCCAAATAAATCTGACCTTGAATTAGCCTCACTATTCAACTCTTTCTTTATAGAATCAATATCTGATCTAACGAAAACATTTCCTAACAATGACCCATATCTCCTACATTCCATCTCATCTAAGTCCCCAAATAATTCCCCCCATGTTTGAGCTTAAACATGTCTCCACTAACTACATAAAAAGACTGCTATCCAAACTTAAAC